>NC_032009.1:33670771-33757487 GCF_001865875.1 Lupinus angustifolius | reverse complement strand
AATAAAGCAAAAGGAATCAAAGTGAGAAGTTATGGCTACAATGACACAGAAACAAAAACAATGTTTCTGTTATCTCCCTCGCTCTCTCTTTTCGAAAGGTTTACCGGGAATAGAAACAAAACAGAGGGAATGGAGTGTGTTATATATACTTTTTTATTTTTAATGTAGATATATATGATTTGTATAATATGAGATATTATCAACTAAAAAATATGGAATAATGTAGATCATATATAACAAACATGTTTTTTGAAGATTATATTTTGTTTATTGATGATTAATTTATAAGTGATATATGTGATACTTTTATGTGATATATGAAAATTTGTAGAATAATATATCATTAGTCAAAAATAAAATAACATTTCCAATATATGAAATTTTAATTTTTTATATAAGTTAAATAATTATAACTACTAGTGCAAAAAATTTACATGGTCATAATAAAAATTATTATTATATACATTATTTTTATTTAGGAGTTGATAATAATGTGCTATCCGTATAAAATATTGTTACATTATAAGCACATAAATTCTTAATTTATAAAAAGTTTATAATTCTAAAAAACCAAAAATAATTTATATTAATGGTATGTTGTTTGTGAACAACCAACCGTGTTGGCCCCAAAAAGTTTAAAATTATTTTTTGTAAAAAATTTAAAAATGTTATCTAATAATTTCGAAAAAAAGTGAATAACTAAATTAAAAGTTTCTAAATGGTTTTTGAAATTGAGAGGGAAAAGTTACTATTTATCACCTTTATTTTTTTATATAAAAACATATTAGATAAACATTATACAAATGTGTTTATTAGTTTATTGAACCCTTTTATAATTAATTTTGAAAGTTGATAAAATAATAAGTTCCTAGGGGTTCTTAGGATTTAGTTTTATGATTATCTCTAAACTAGTGTGTACAGACATTCCGTGTCTGCCGGTAAATATTGTATGATACTACATATTCAATTTTTATATATTTTATTTTTTAGAATTAGAATGAATTTGTTGTGTTCGGTGTACTTTATATTATTATTATTTTTGTTTATGATAATATTTAATTTAAGGTGAGATATGTGGTTAATTAATGTGTTGATGGTG
This sequence comes from Lupinus angustifolius, assembly GCF_001865875.1. Taxonomy (NCBI): domain Eukaryota; kingdom Viridiplantae; phylum Streptophyta; class Magnoliopsida; order Fabales; family Fabaceae; genus Lupinus; species Lupinus angustifolius. The sequence continues at coordinate 33,756,388 of NC_032009.1, read as the reverse complement.
GTTGTTTAGGACTATATGATTTTTTGTAAAAATTAAATAATGTTAAGTTTTGCCCTTTATATATAGTATAAATATTGTTTTTTATAAAAATAAGAAACTGACATGTTAATCTTTAAGATTAAGCTAATCAGTTTGTTATAACCATCTATTAAAATAATATTAAAATGAAAAACGAAATTAATATTTAAATAAGGATGCAATGATAATTATAGATGTTTATCTTTAAATATTAACTAATAATGTTTGTAACAAATTTCAGATGAAAGATAGATGTGTGTGATTATCTAATTGTTGAATGAATACTTATCACTAACATTGAGTTTAATTATAAATAAATCACTTGTGCCTGTAGTTGAAAACACGAACAAAAAAAGAGAAAGGGAGATGCATAGATAGCCAACACAAACTAATAGTTTTGTAATTAAGAAGCTAGGTTCTGAACAATTTGGTCTATGGCTAGCTTATCCATTTTGAAATTAAGTGATAGAATGGTGAAAATAGTTTTTGCCATTGCATACGATGGGAAAATAGATTCATCGATCTTGCTTCCATATAAATTAAGAGCGATTCTCAACAAATCTCCCCCTTCCTGAATTAATTGATCGGTATCACCAGTCCTGCACCTCTACAACAATTTGTTAGCTTCTTGAGTGAAACTGTATTGGTCATCATGTTGGACCAGCTGTTATTTGTGTCAATTTTCTCTAGCTGAAACTCACCATCCTCCAAAGTATTTCATATTCAATGATAACGATAATTAATGTGATTTGTCCGAGAATGAAACTTAGGATTCTTAGCTAGGTGAATTGCACTTTGATGTGCAAAACATATCTATCTTGAACATGATCCAACTCATGCAAGATGTTTTTCATATATTTTATCTCCTTGCCAACTTTATATGCTGCAATATATTCTGCTTCAATTGTTGATAATGCAACACATCTTTGTAACTTGGATTGCCAAGATACAACTCCCCCTACAAAAGTAGTTAGATAAGTTGATGTAGATTTTCTAGAATCTACATCTCCAGCCATGTCAGCATCTGTGTATCCAACTAACATAGGATCTTCATTACCAAAACATAAACATCTTTTGGTAGTTCCCCTCAGATATCTCAATATCCACTTTACTACATTCCAATGCTCTTTGTCAGGATTGGACAAGAACCAACTCACAACATACATTAGGCTTCCTACCACGGAGGAATAAGACATTATGCTCATTTCTTTGCTTTCTTCATCACTAGTTGGACATTGCATTGTTGTTAACTTGAAATGTCCAGCAAATGGAACACTAACATGCTTTGCCTTATCCATGTTGAATCTCTGGAGAGCTTTCTCAATGTACTTCTCTTGTGATAGCCATAACAACTTCTTGGAACGATCTCTAATTATCTTTATTCCAAGGATCTGCATTGTAGGATCCAAGTCTTTCATAGCAAAAGGTTTGCTTATAGCATTCTTCAAATCAATAATACTGGTCTTGTCATGCTTAATGATTAACATATCATCAACATATAAAAGGAGGATAATAAAGTTTCCATCTTCATACCTTTCAATGAATACACAATGATCACTAGTTGTCTTCTTGAAACTGTATTTGGTCATGAAGGATTCAAACTTCTTGTACCACTGTCTCGGGGCTTGTTTCAGACCATATAAACTCATATTCAGACGACACATTAAGTGTTCCTTGTCTGGTTCTTCATAACCGTATGGTTGCTCCATATAGATTTCTTATTTAATATCTCCATGTAAGAAAGTTGTTTTGACATCAAGTTGTTCAACTTCTAAGTCTAGGCTAGCTGCTAGACGCAATGCTACTCTTATAGAGGAATACTTCACCATTGGTGAGAATATCTCATCAAAATCAACCCATTTCTTCTAATTGCATCCTTTCACAACAATCTGAGCTTTGTACCTTGGTCTCGAGCTTCCTTCTTCAACTTTAAGCCTATAAACCCATTTGTTTTTCAAGGCTTTTCTTCCTTTGGGAAACTCCACCAGATCATAAGTGTGGTTCTCATCTAATGAGTTCATCTTATCTTCCATGGCTTTAATCCACTCTTCTTTATCAGATATCTGTATAACTTCTGAGAAGTCTTGAGGTTCACCATTATCTGTGAGTGTGATATAATCTTCTTCAGGATTCTTTGAAGAAGGTATTCTGCCTCTTCCAGAATACCTCAGTTCAACTTGCATCTGATGCTCTACTAGCTCGGGTTCTTGAAGCATTTGTGTGTCTACCACCACTTCATCATGATCCGACTCTTCATTAATTTGGTCAAGTTTCGTGTGAGCAGGATCTGCCTGTTGGTCTATTTGTTCTAGATCTATCTGATGATCAGGATCTGTTTGTTGAGGAATCTATCCCCCTAAATCAATGCGAACTTTGGACTTGCACTGGTTTTTCTTATGAACATATTTGATCGTCTGATCCTCAAAGAACACAACATCTCTGCCTCTCACAACTTTCTTGTTTATTAGATCCCATAGTCTGTACCCTAATTCATCTTTTGGAGACCCAAGGTAAATGCACTCCTTGGTCTTAGCATCTACCTTCTTTCTCTCATCTTTTGGAATGTGAATGAAGGCTCTGCATCCAAATACTCTCAAGTGGTTTAAGGATACCTTCTTCTTGTATCATACTTCATCTGAAATTTCTCTGTTCATGGGTCTCGAAGGTGTCCAATTCTCGAGGTCTACTGTAGTCTTTACTGCTTCACTGCAGAAAGACTTGGGGAGATTGACATCTTGCAACATGCATCTGATCTTCTCCTCAATTATGCGGTTCATCCTCTCAACTACTTCATTAAACTAAGGAGTCTTTGGTGGTGTCTTCTCCAGTCTGATACCATAAGCCTTACAATAGGTTTCAAATGGACCACGATACTCTCTACCATTGTCTGCTTTCAGACACTTCAACTTTTTCTCAGTCTCGTGTTCTAGTAAAGCATGGAACTCTTTAAATATTGATAGTACTTGATCTTTGCTTTTCAACGAGTACACCCATACTCTTCTCGAGTAATCATCAATGATTGTGACAAAGTAGTAGCCAAGAGATCTTTCAGATGGTGCACAAACATCTGAACACACCAATTCAAGTACTTGATCTCTTTGCAAGGGATTGTCTGTTCTCTGAAAATTGACTCTATGTTGTTTACCATAAGGACAGTCAGTACAAGAATCTAAAATTTGACCTTTTATACCTGGAAGGTGGTCTTTGGCGAGCATCTGAAGTGCCTTCTCACTCATATGCCCCAATCGCCTATGCCAAAGATCTTTGGAGTCGGTAGTAACATTTGCTTCTCCAGAACAATTTCATCCTTGCATAATGTACAAAGATCCTTCCTTTGAGCCTCTAGCAATAATAAGGTTGCCTTTTCATAGTTTCCACTTTCCAGCATCAAAGTAGCTTACAAAACCAGCATCATCCAACTTACCCGTTGAGATAAGGTTGAGACGCATATCTGAGACATGTCTCACCTCCTTCAGTACAAGCTTTCCTCATGTGTCTATTAGCAATACAATATCATCAATTCCTACAATCTTGCTTGTAACATGGTTTCCCATTTTCACAGTACCATAATCACATTTCTTGTAGTTTGAGTAGAAACCTTCATGTGGACTTACATGAAAAGAAGCACCAGAGTCAACGATCCAAGCAAAATCACCATATGCAACATTTAGGTAATTGTCTTCTCTAATGAGGAGAACATCATCATCTACGGCGACGGTGTGGTAGACTTGTGACCATTTTTCCTTGGATCAACTAAATCTCCATGGACATTTCCAACTTTTTGGTCTCTCTTCAAGGACCTGCATTCATATCTTTTATGTCCTTCTTTACTGCAATAATAGCATGTTATTGATCTCATGCGAGATTGAGAGCGGCCTCTGAATTTGTTTTTGCTTCTTCCATGAGATCCATTCATCCCATGAGTTTCACCTCTTCCCTGTCTCTCCATAATATTTGCTACAGAATGGAAGGATGTACTCCATTCTTTTCTTCTTGAATCTTCATTCAACAGACTATCTGAAACAGTATCAATTGAAACCTTCCCATCAGGGACTGAGTTGCTGAGCATGACCACCAATGTATCCCAGCTTTCAGGCAACGTACTTAGTAGCAGAAGTGCTTGAAGCTCATCATCTATCTTCATATCTATCTTTGTCAATTGATTGACAAAACCCTTGAATGAACTCAAGTGCTCTATCATGCTCTGACAATCTCTATAGTCGAGTTTCACCAGCCTTTTGACAAGATATGCTTTATTTCTGGGAGTTTTCTTTTGAATCATAGATTCAAGTTTCAACCATAACTCATAAGCATTTGTGTATGTGGAAACATGCTCAAATAAACTTCTATCAATATACTTCTGAAACATTGCAACAGCTTTTCAATTCGAAAGCTCTCAATCTCTGTCACCCTTATCTTATGGCTTGTCTTTGCAAGAAATAGGCTCATGCATATCCTTGCAATATAAATGATCCTCCATCACGGGCTTCCAATAGGAATAGTTATCAGTTGTCAACTTGAACATATCTCCATCAAATGAGATATTAGCGGCTACTTTCATCTTGGACTACACAAATTAAGCTCCCTGAATGAACCTGAGAGCTCTGTTACCACTGTTGGGAAATTCAGAACCAATTTCTCTCCTTTGTGTGATGCAAAATGGGCACTTGCGGAAGCAGCAAGTGTATAAAGAAAATAGAGAAGAGTAGAAGAATAACACCAAGAATTTTTAACGTGGAAAAACATCCTCAATGTGAAAAGGAAATAACCACAGGACCTAGTCCAGAAAATATCTCCACTATAGAAAGTAGGATTACAATATTTGACTCTCTCTTACTAAGAATATAACACTCAATCTCACCCAAAAAGGATGGAAATACAAACTCTCTCTAGTATCTCACTAGGAATACAAATCTCACATTATGTGGATATAAACTCTCTCACTTTTTCTCTATGTTGTTCTTTCTCACTTGCTTGTTGTATCTCTTCCTCACAAGTCCCCTATATGTAGTGAAGGGGAAGGCTCCACCATAAAAACATAGTGGAGATTAATTGTTGTCATATTTTTAAGACACTTTGGAAAGTGATACTCCAACTTTCTAAGTTAGACTTCATAAAATTCTCAAGAGTTAAGGAATATTTCCAAGACTTTGGGATAGCTATCATTGAATGTACTCAATGGTTCATCTACCAAGATTCATTGGTTTTGCTTTCACATCATTTAGGAAGGATTCCCAACACATACAATTTACATAAGGTAACAAAAATATTTGAGAAATTGTAAAAGAAATGTTTAGAAAAATCTGAACAAAAATAATTGGAGGGGGGAGTTTCCCCCACCTAAGCTCCGCCACTGGATCCAATCATTAACCCCAAATTAAAAATGTTTATTTGGGAAACTGAAAATTGAATATTTGACTAGTTAGTCATTTTCAAGTTTAAATATAATTAATATTATCATAATAAAATGCTAAAAGCTGACACATTACATAACCAATTTTACATTTCTAACCAAATAAAATATCAATATAGTCATATATCTATTTTTCTAATATTTGTCAATTTCTTCTTTCAATCATAATAATATTAATTAGATTTAATTCAAAAGACATACAATCATTATTTCTAGCTGAAAATGATTATTTCGATTTTCGATGGTAAAAATTTGAATATCTTATAAATTATGTATATTCCAATGTAAATCTAATTTATGTTTTCGTGAGAAAAGTGTGAAATCAGTAAACATTAGAATATAGAGAATTAAATTAACATTTTATTTTATTATAAGAACAAATTGAAACAAAAAAAATGACGTTTAGCCTTCATCTTGTCCTTCTCTCATCCATTTCTTTTTAAAAAAGTTGGAGATTGGCATTTTTTCTTAAGAAAAATATGTAATAACATTGTAATAGTATAAAAGTTTATTTTATTGTCATTGCATTATACATAAATCATATTTAATTATTACTAATTTTTAAATATGACTAATACAAATAAATAGTAAATAATATATTAACTATATACAACCTTTACACAAATACTATATCAATATTATACTCTTTTTTAGACCAACCCAATTGTAACTTGGTTTTTAAATGAAGGGAAACAACTAAGCCAAAAAAAAAAGCTCCCTTGTATGAACACGGTAATCAACATCTCTCTATAACCACACAAGTAGGTGCAGTGGGTGTATGGAACGATATTTGGAAAGTAGTACAAAATGTAGTGTATTGTTAATGAATGTTAGAAGGCATTTGTTAAGAAAGTAATAGATGAAAGTTAATTTCAGTAGTTTTTAGAGTTTTAAATTCACAATTTTCCAAAGCAAATCTTCATTTTTTACTGCTTTAATTAATATGTGCTCTTATAGCATTGGTTAACATTCAAGAGTAGGTTTTGAGGTGGGTTAAGAGTAAGATTGGTAAGTATTATGCATGAGATGAAGTACTTATTGAATGTTGACTAAAAAAAGGTAATGAAAATATTTTTTTGAGCCAAACAAAAAGGAAGTGACTAGAGATCATCTTGAAGAAATGAAGAATTTCTAGCCAAGTAAAAGAAGTGACTATGGTGAAACTAACATTAATGCTCTTTTCCTTTGGCCACATAACTTTCAAGAACTTTGGTTATAAATAGGAGTGTTCCAACCCATTGTTCTAATTGTGTGAGAAATACTTGAGTGAGAGTGAAATTGGGTGTACTTAGGTTTTGGAGAAGTGAGTGAAATACTTGTAGTTCTCTTTTCTCACAATGGAATAATCAATGTTACTCTTCAGCCGTGGATGTAGACAAATTATCAAACCACATTACATTCTCAGTGTTATTTTCTCTAATATATTTTCTCCATGAATATTCCGCTTCAACAAACTGGCATCAGAGCTCGTAGAGCTCTTGCATACTAAGGGTGTGTTTGCTTTACCCATTTTTTGTTTTCATTTTTATTGAAAATAGAAAATATGGTTGAAAATATGTTTGTTAACATATAAATGAAAACATTTTCTAAAAACATTTCCTAGAAATGTTGAAATTTTGGAAACAAGGAAAAGTTGTTTCCACTATTTTCTCTGGAAACTTTGGAAACGTGGGAAATGGGGAAATGGGCAGGTTACATTATTTAACATTTTTGTCTTCCATATACTCCTTGCAATCTGCAACACTTATGCCCTTCTAACTTCTGTTTTTGTTGTGGATATTTCTTGTAAGCTTCTCTTCAACCTCAACCAAGGTATGTCTCTTTCATTGTTTACTTATTTTCTCTTTTTCAACATCCAACAAGACTACACAATATCTTTTCTCCTTCAATTTATGAAATTCTTATTTTCTAATTTAAACCCACAAACTTTTTCATAAAAGTATTTAATTTCAAGCAATATGAAATTGAGTATCTCTGTGTTTTATGTTTGAGACTTTAGATTTCTATTTAGATTATAAAACATGAAATAGATTGAATATGTTGTGTTGATCAAGTCATCTACTATATATTTATTTTTAATTGATTTATGGGTTGCATGTTATGTGTTTGGTTAAATGTCTAAATGAACTTTGTAAGATATTAGTCTTTCTTAATTGTTCATTTGTTATGATGTAACTACTGGTTCTGTTCTATTATAGTATATTGTAATGTTGTTGACAACCATTTCTTTGTTTATTGAGGTTGATTCCATATCATATACTCTACTTTAGTTACTATTTTAATGTTAACTTATTTTTTACTCATTCTTTCTTGGTTGAGATTCCCACATTTCTGTTTGGTTCACATTTTGGTAAAACTATCTACTCAAAAATTGTTAAAAGGAATTGATTTGGAGTTAAGAAATTTTTTTTATAAACTAGTTTGGAAGAACATCTTCAGAGTAGCAGTGGAAGACCTTAATGAAATTGAGAGAATTTTTTAATTGTCCACTTAAGCACTTTATAGACACTTTGTTCATTGAATTGAGAGAGTTTGCTTCTCATTACTTATACATTTGCACTTTGTTCTTCTATTTACAGTATCTCCATAAATCCAAATAATTATCATTAGACACTATAGACATTGGTGGAATTAAATGTGATTATTACTCTTGAGGATTAAATAAAACGATACTTTTGTTTTTATTTAATTATGTGAAAGTAATTTTATGGGCATGTGGTTTAGCATAGATGAGATTAAAAATTGAGAAGGGAGAGAACATGGATTGGATAATCCAAAATACAAAGACATTCATTGAAATAATTTATGATCGAGTGAAAAAGAAATTATTGCAAGGATCAACATTTAAAACACCAGCTTGGGAAGATATAAACAATGAATTGGTGAAGGTTACTGGAGAAAATTATGGTGTAGATAGACTTAAGGGAAAGTTTAATTGCCTACGCCAACAACATCGTGAATTTTCAACATTACTAGCTCGCACAAGAGTTACATGGGATTGTGAAGCTAATAAAATGAATGCTCCGGAAGAAGTATGGGAAGAAATGTATAAGGTATGGAAGCTTTTACTTCAAATATTAAATAGTATCATTATCATTATGATAATATCTTAATTTTTTTATTTGCATAGTATTAAAGGTTTTCATTTATACTTTTAAGAAAGGAAGATTCTACAAACAGTTTAAGAGGCATGGATTTGAACACGACTATGATTTTGTTGGTGAGATATTCAATTCTAGCATCGCAACTGGGAAATTAAGTCAAGCCTCTACTAGAGAGCCACCAACCTCAGATGAAGATAAAGAAACAGAGGAAGACTTTCTTTCAAAAGGTGTGCATATTGATTATGATACTATTGATATTGATGAGGATGATTTACAAGAAATTGGGAAGAAAAAAAAAAGAAGAGTAATAGGATCTTCAAGGGAGCCTCGACACAAAGAGGCAAAGAATTCTAGAATAGACAAATTAGATGCGGCCTTACACAAATTGACTGATACAATAAGTATAAGGGCAGAAGCATCAAGAGTCCAGGCTGAGCAATATAAAGCATCAATCACTAGTCCAATGTATGATCCTTAGTGTATAGAAAAATGTATGGAACTTCTTGACTTCATAGATGATGTTTCTAGCAAAATTTACAATGTTGCAATGGTGAAATTTGCGGTAAAGGTGTGGAGAAGCATGTTTTTTATTATGTCGCCTTTAAGGAGGAAGTAATGGGTAGCATCTCTAGAGTAGTATTTATGAATTTTATTTAAGTTATGACTTTATCTTTCGTTTTAAGCATTTTATTTTCTTACTTAGATTTATAGCATTGGATTGTGATTGACTTAATGTTATTGGTTAGATATTCAATTCATTATATGGTAATGATATGGGTTTTATAGTTATTTCAATGTTATTTCATGATTTCATTTATTATAAATGTTTGATATTTTTTATACTAGTAAATTTAATTATTTATGTGAGCAGGTAATTATGTCAACTATTTCTAGTACGGAATCAAGTGACTTAATATTGAAGATGTAATTATAGTTTCATTGATTATGGAATATGAGAAAAGTTTTATTATTAAGACACCATGCAAGACTTCTTTATTGACTGGCAAGATGTATACTCTTGAACTTATGACAGACCATGAAGCTAGATGTTATGAGAATTTTAGAATGAGAAAAAATGTGTTTTTGAATTTTTGTGATACTTTAAAGGATATTGGAAATTTAAGTGACGGCAAAAAAGTATGTGTCGAAGAAGGAGTTGCAATGTTCTTAGTCATCATATGCCATAATATGCGTCATCGAGTCGTTGCTGAACGCTTTCAACATTCTCTACAGACTGTAAGTAAATGGTTTAAAAGAGTTTTAAGAGTGGTTTGCAAGTTGGGTAGAACAATCATCATACCAAGAAATCAAACTATAACACATCCATATATAAGAGAAACCCTTAAGTATTTCTCATATTTCAAGGTAAATTTCTTTACTTTAAATAATTAATATATTATATTTATTTGTGTACTAAATTATTATTCATATTTTCAACTTAGAAATGTATTGGTGCAATTGATGGCACACATGTATCTACTTGGGCTCCAGCAGCAAAGCAAACAGTATTTCATGGAAGAAAAGTTTTGATAACACAAAATGTATTGGCAGTGTGTAATTTTGACATGCTATTCACATTTGTTTATTCTGGTTGGGAAGGAACAACAAATGATTCAAGAGTATTTTTAGATGCTTTAACTCCTGCAAATGATTTTCCAAAACCCATCGGAGGTAAAAAAAATTCTGTCAATATCACTAATATTTTTTTTATTAGTTATAAGTTATTCAATATGTATTCTATTTATTTTGCAAATCAATTTTATCTTGTTGATTCTGGATTTCCTAACATGTCTAGATATCTTGCTCCATTTCGAAAGACGGGATATCATTTGCGAGATTTTCGAGACGGAGGGCGACCAAGAGGTAAACAAGAATTGTTCAATCATAGGCACTCTTCGTTAAGGAATGTTATTGAGAGGTGTTTTGGAGTACTAAAAGCAAGATTTCCTATACTAAAGATGATGCCAAATTACCCTGTTAGAAGACAAAGGTTAATTCCTAACGCTTGTTGCACTATACATAACTTTATTAGATTGCAACACAGCGAAGATAGACTTTTTGGTCAATATTCTAGAGAAGATTTGATTGTTGATGATCAAGGATTAAATGTAAATCAACAAGGTATCAATGTTGATGCTCAACAAGCAACTAAAATGGTCGAAGTTCGTGACACTATTGCAACCTAAATTTGAGAAAGTTATCGTAGATCTTGAAAAATTTTATATATAATTGATAATTGTAGTTTTTACCTTTGCATAAAACTTGAATTGTATTTCATAAGTAGTGAGGCTTAATATTATATCTTATTTTTCTTACTAAATAAATGTATTATTTATGATATATTATATAAGTGTATGAGAGAATAATTTTAATAAAAAGTGATTCAATAATAAAATGTTTTTAAACTTTACAGCAAATGTGGGTTTAAAAAATTGTTTACATTTAAATTTTAACTTCACTAAAAATTGATGTTTACTTGTAAGAATATACATAGTTAATCATATTTTTATTATTTATGAAATAGATGTTGTATTGAAAAAGCATAAAACAAACACTTTTCATTTTTTGGAAACAAAAATATATCAACTGAAATCAAGCATGAATTCTAATTTTCATTTCTTAAAAAGGAACACTATTTTCAATAAATGAAAATAGGAAATATTTTCACAAAGCAAACAGACCCTAAGCCGTACGATCTAAAAGAAAATTCTTGGTATGCTTTGTGTTCACAACATTGTCTCATCTTACACACCAGAAAAGAATTGTTCTTGTTATTGGAAAAGTATAATAGTGTGAGAGTGCATGTCTAGGAAAGTTCTGTCTTAGGAAAGACCTGGTATTTAAGCGTGTATGTTAAGACCCACCTCTCTTTCCTAGGAACTTTCTTGGTGTGTGTTCATAGACTATGATATTGTTCTAATATACGGTTATCATAGCGAGTGCTAAATTTGATTTGGAAAAATTTAATGAAGAAAATGATTTCAACCTTTGGCGATTGAAGATGAAAGCTCTGCTAGTTCATCAAGGCTTGGGAAAAGCCTTGGAAGATAGAAACAAGCTACCACAAAGTCTAATCGAGGACGAGACGAATGAAACCTTGGAAAAAGCACGTAGTCAATTTTGTTGTGCTTGGGAGATGAAGTTTTGCCGGAAGTGTCTGATGAAACTACAACTACTTCATTACGGTTGAAGCTGGAAAGCCTGTACATGACGAATTCACTCACCAACATGCTATATTTGAAGAAAAGAATATATACTCTTCAGATGCAGGAAGGAAAGCCCATAAAAGATCAGCTGGATGAATTTAACAAAATTATTCTTGATCTAAAGAATATGGATGTTAAAATTGAAGATGAAGACCAAATAATTCTTCTACTATGTCCATTTTCAAGTTCTTACGAGCACTTCATCGATACCATGATGTATAGTCGAGAAGATCTGACCTTGGACTAAGTAAAGGTGGCGTTTCACTTAGAAGAATTGAAGAAAAGAGTATCAGATTCGAGATCTGAAGGCTCAGGTGATAGTCTTTTTGCTAGAGGAAGAACAGAGAGGAGAAATCAATTTGGTGAAATAGGGAAATCTAGGTCCAAGTCTAAAGCAAAACCTAGAAAGTATAAATGCTTTCACTTTCACAAGGATAGGCATATAAGAAAGAATTGTCCAGAGCGCAAAGGCAAGGAAAAGATTTATGAATATGGAGATACAGTTGTAGCAAATGGCTATGATAGTGCAGATGCATTAATAGTCTCAAAGCACGACTCAAAAGATGAACGGATACTTGATTATGGATGCTCATATCACATGTGTCCCATTAAGGATTGGTTTTCCGCTTATCAATCCTTAGATGGAGGCAAGGTCTTTCTGAGAAATAATGCTCATTCCAATGTCATCGGCACAATTAGAATCAAGATGTTCGACGAAATCATACGGATGTTAACAAATATAAGGCATGTTCCAGAATTAAAGAAAAATTTGATTTCCTTGGGAACGCTGGATTCAAAAGGTTATAGCTACAAAGGTGAATGTGAAGTTATAAGAATATCAAAAGGTGCTATGGTTGTAATGAAAGGAAAGAAAAAGAATAGTCTCTATATGTTACAAGGAAACACAATCACGGGTGTTGTTGTTGTCTCCTTAACATCTGATTCTGATGTCACCAACTATGGCATATGAGAATGGGTCATGTCAATGAAAGAGATCTAGCAGAATTGGCCAAACAAGGATTACTGTGTGGTCGGATATTCCGGCAAATTATGAAATTTTGAAGATATTTGGTTGTCCTGCATATGCTCATAACAAAGAATGAAAACTTGATGTAAGAGCATTGAAATGCATTTTTCTTGGATATCTTGATGGTGTGAAAGGATATAAGTTATGGTAGCCAAAGAAAACAAAGTGCATTATTAGTAGAGATGTTACTTTTAATGAAGCTGAAATGCTAAATCCTCATACAGAGTTATCAAGTGAAAATTAAGATCCAAATATCTTGGAGAATGTGGAGTTTGAGGTGGAGCCAACAAAAGAAAAACACTTGATCAAGAAGAAGTTCATGATGCATGTATTGATATTGATATCTCTCAATTATAGCATTATCAGTTGGTTAGGGACAGAAAAAGGAGACATATAAAACCTCCATATAAATATGGTTATGTTGATTTGGGGTCATACGCTCTAAATATTGTTGATGACATCAGCAATTGTGAACCACAGTCATATGAAAAAGCTATGAACAATAAAGAAGCTTCCAAATGGATTTCTGCCATGATAGAGGAAATAGAATCTCTTCATAAGAATCATATTTGGGTCCTTGTGAAGTGGTCGAAGGCTCAAAAGATTGTTAGATGTAAATGGGTCTTGAAGAAGAATGAATGAATCTCTGGGGTTGAAGACGCAAGATTCAAGGTGCGGTTAGTGGCTAAAGGTTTTACACAAAGAGAATGCATTGATTTCAATGAATTTTTCTCTCTTGTGGTAAAACATAGCTCTATTCGCATTCTACTTGTCGTTGTAGCTCAATTTGATCTAGAACTTGAGCAACTAGATGTCAAAATGACATTCTTGCATGGTGAGCTTGAGGAAATAATCTACATGAAACAACCTGGAGGATTTGAAGTTCAAGAGATGAAAGATCATGTTTGCTTGCTGAAGAAATCTTTATGTGGCCCTAAACAATCTTCCAGACAATGGTATCGACGATTTGAAACCTTTATGCTTAAATATGGCTATTCCAGAAGTGAACATGATAGTTGCGTCTACTATAAGAAGCGTGCAAATAAGTCATTCATATATTTGCTTTTATATGTTGATGACATGTTGATCGCATGTACGAACATGACAAAAATTGGAAACTTGAAAGCTCAATTGAGCTCAGAGTTTGAAATGAAGGACTTATGAGCTAGAAAGAAAATTCTGGAAATGGAGATTTAGAGGGATAGAAAAGAGGGGACACTCTTTCTGCCACAAAAGAAGTACATTGAGAAAGTGTTGGAATGTTTTGGCATGCAAAATGCTAAACCGGTGACTACTTCATTGGCGACTCATTTCAAACTTTCAATGATCTTGTGTCCACAAACTGAGAATAAAAAAGATGATATGTTAAGTGTACCTTATGCTAGTGTGGTTGGCAGTCTCACGTATGTCATGGTGTGCGCTAGACCAAATATTGCACATGCAGTAAGTGTGGTAAGCAGATATATGACAAGTCCTGGTAAAGTTCACTGGAAAGCTGTGAAGTGGATTATGTGATACCTGAAAGATACCACAAATATAGGGCTTTTATATGGAAAAGTCAAACATAGGCAAGATCATCGGATACGTTTATGTCGAAGATATAGATAAGCGAAGATCACTCACCGGATATGTCTTTACACTATATGATTGTACCATAGTTGGAAAGCAACACTACAATCAATTGTTGCTTTGTCTACAACTGAAGCGGAGTACATCGCAATAACAAAAGCTGTAAAGGAAGCCATCTGGGAGAAATGACTAATTGAAGAGTTGGGTATACAAATCGAAAAAACAATCATCTACTGCGATAGTCAAAGTGATATACATCTGACAAGGAATCCAATGTATCATGAAAGAACTAAACATATCAATGTTCGGGTGCACTTTATCAGAGATATCGTGGAGAAAATAATTATTAGAGTGGAGAAAATACCCACTGTAGATAATCTGGTGGACATAATGACGAAGTCAGTTCTAACTACCAAGTTCAGACAATGTCTGGACTTGATTAATGTTCAAAATCTCTAGTGAGCATGAAGAAGAGTAGCAGGTAAATAACTATGATAGTCTTTTAGCCAAGGTGGTGATTTATTGAATATTGGCTAAAAGAAAAGGATAATGAAAAGACTTTCTTGAGTCAAGCAAAAAGGAAGTGGCTAAAGATCATCTTGAAGAAATGGTGAATTTCTAGCCAAGTAAAAGAAGTGGCTATGATGAAACCATCATTAATGTTCTTTTCCTTTGGTCACATAATCTTCAAGAGTTTTGTCTATAAATAGGAGTGTTCCAAGTCATTGTAAGACACACCAATACTTAGCTTAGTGCATATTCTCTCTTCTTGTTCCCTTGTTGTAACTGTGTGAGAAATACTTGAGTGAGAGTGAAATTGGGTGTACTTGAGTTTCGGGAAGTGAGTGAAACACTTATAATTCTCTTTTATCATAGTGGAATTATCCTTATTGCTTTTCAGCCATGGACATAGGCAAATTGTCAAACCATATTAAATTTTCGGTGTCATTTTCTCTATGGGTGTTCTGCTTCAACAATACTTAAAGGGTATTGATTCTCATATCCTAAGCTACAAATATCATAAACCATATCAATTTATATATGAGGAAAAATGTATAACTAATATTGTTTTAATTATATATACTGTCATTATATCATTCATATTTAATTATCATCAAATCTTTAGAAATAATAGTCCTAATGAATAGTGAATAATATAATGTCTGTGTGTAAATCTTTATATTGAAAGTATATAGATAGAACACATTTTATATATTATTGATCATATGTTATGCTTGTTATAAATGATTAATGTCCATTTGTTTTATGCATTATTGATACATAAATTTGCTGCCAACATTTAAAAATAATAATCCATAAATTGAACTGAACATTTCATATCCAGTTCATTCAATTCCTATACTGAAAAATAATTTGAACTGAGATGAACTATTCATTATGTTTTGTCCCAATCCTATACTACATAAAAAAAACAAACTGAACTTTTACACCCTAGTCATACCATACCTAGTGCTAGAGCTTTAAGAATAGATTGTTGGGCCATTCAATTTTTGGGTCACTAGTGCCATACACAGGAACAAGAATCCCCAACCTCCAAGCTATATATATGATGTTGGCGCTTTTAAGTTATTTGTTGGGCTTACTCGTATGAGTCACTCGAGCCCAATGAAGGAGCAACTCAATTCAAGATGCAATGTCTAAAATAGTATATAATATTCATGTGGCTCGTAAGTCCTAATGTTATTTATTTTTTCCTTGCAGGGCTACATCACTCATATGAGGTTTGGCAATATGAAGCACAATGGTTTGTGCCCAATGGCACTTCTCATTTTGATAGAGAACCACAAATTGATTCTGTATGTTAAATATGACATGATGTCATATCATAATTTTAATAGTAGGGGAGGAGATACCTTATTTTATATATATATATATTATTTTTCAATGAAACTTCCTAGTATTGCGACACTCAACAGTGGATCCTAAAATAGTAAATTCAGCTTTTAAGTATAATTTTTTTATATATATTATTGGAGAGGTTTGACTTACATGTGCATTTGATTTGGAAGATAGTGAATACAAGGTGTGAGTGAGTCTGTTGGTTTCTGCATCTCTTATCTTCTGTCAATGTCAAATCACACAACAGTTTTTGTCATCAAGAGAAGTTAGGTATGGGTAATACACTTGTGGCCATGAGAGGGAAATCAACGTGTTAACTTTTTATCCCTTTAATTTTACTCACTTCTTCTCATTCTTTGATTTCATCCATGTTCTTAGGGTAGGTAATAATGGATATTGCTAGTTTCTTCAGCAAGCTAGTGGCTGTGATACTTCTTAGTAGATACCATTAATTTTTATTAACAAATGTTAACATATTAATATTTATTGTGAGTGAGACTCAAATTTTTAACCTCTTTCATTCTAATCTTTCATCATAGTTATTAAATTATTTTATAACTTCTTTTTTTTATAAATTTATTATGAACGAGACTTAAACACACAACATTTTGCATTCTATTCTTTAAATCCTTCCTCCTCACATACGACTACCTTATCACTTCACCGCATTACTTTCTTGATTTTCCAACTCTAGCTTTAGTTTTTGTTTAGGTTATAATTTATTTTATATTAAAAACAGCTTATAATTTAAGCAAAAAAAATGATAAGAAATTATCATTACTAAGCATGTTTTACTGGTAAAAAAGCAGACAACGAAGTCTTCCAGTCAGTTTCTTTTTTGGCTTAATAATTTTTAGGGGAATAATGGCCTTGATCAGCTTAGAAAAGTAGAGCAATTTGATGCTTCAATTTGATTTCGGACCCATTTGTTTATGTTCTGAAGTCTGAACAAATGATTTTGGTAAAAATGTTTATCTGATAAGTTGAAAATATTAGAACTTATAAGTGATTTTTTAAATCTAAAAAAATGAAGAAAAAATTTGACAAACGGAACTCAATTAATAATGAGTTAGTCAAACTTTCCTTGTTCAAGTTCGCAGTTAATTGTAGACAATTTATTAAAATCAGTTTAGCATGTGATTCATTTCACGTAAACGTTTTCACTTTTCCTCAAAGCGGAATCAAGTTGTGTTTATTCGTTAACTGTTCCTTGACAATACTTCACTAACTCCTCTAATTAATTGTTTTGTACTTTTATGGGGTTATATTATTAACCTATTTAGTTAATTAATATCTACATTGTACGGAGGATATAACTTTAAGCTTGCAATCATATACATTTGGAGGACAAGTTACAAATTGTGTTATCAACTATATTATCAACCAATAAAAACATTAATATAAATTAAAGAAATTAATTATTCATTATTTTTATTTTATTTTAATATTATTGGTTCGAAATATAATTTAAAACACAATTTTGAGATACCTCCCCATTTGTTCCAAGTGAGTTTGAGGTCTTAAATGACGTCTACCCAAACAAATTATAAATTATTGTTATGATTACATTTATGTCTAGCTGTCACATTTTCAGAGCATGATGGATTTTCTCTTTTGTACATGTAGCTTGCAATAATAACAACAATGATAATGGTAGTAGTTATATCATTATCATGATCATAAAAGTGGTGGTTATTGTCAAATTTTATATTGAATACAAAATAATATGGATAAACAAGCATAACACATTTGTATGCTGTAATTAAACATCATTTATATTATCAATGATATTTTTTCATCTAATGAATAAGAAACTAATTATTTTTTATGTGTGTCTGTCTCTCCTAATATATTAGGATTTAATCAAAATTTATCAATCTAGTAATGACAACTCTAGTTAATTAGACTATTTATATTCTGACAATCTTCATGGTGTTGGTGTTATGATTATGTGATACGTATAATCTACATATCTCCAAAGACATGTTCAATAACTGATTGATACTTGAGTGTCAAAGTGTAAGGTATTTTTTCTTGTAAAAAAATAAATTGAAAAGGTTAAGATGCTCATAAAATTTACAAATTATTAATGACATGTATGAAATAATTAATGCATACAAGCATGAGGATGTTGATGTAAGTGCATGTTATCTTCCTCCTATTCATAGATATGAAATATTGATTGATATACATATTCTACCAATCTATATATTTCTATTGATAATTGTTATACTTATAGGGTAGGTGGTATGTCACATTATATATTTCAATGAACCAGTGGAAAGAAAGACTTGTATCTTGTGTCATGGCCCGTTATTATAATAACACAAATGACCTTTACACTCTTGTGGTGTAGAACATTGGTATACTTATTTAAAGCAACTATAAAGAAAAGGATATTTTAAAATAAATAAAAAAGACAGTGAAGAATGAGAGAGTAGCACTGAGCCACCGACACTTTCGAAAGGTGACAAATGAACTAGTCAACAAGGTATTTAAATTGACATGTCTCTTTTATTTTGTGATGAAAAATCAAAACAAAACAACCAATAAAAGTTAAATATAAATAGACAAACTCCTGTGTTTTCGTTTATGTGTTGATTATGTTGTACCTATGCAGGGTTGCAGTGAGAGGAAAGAGAGGATAGAGTTCATGGCATTGATGCAAAATCCATACCCAAAAAAAAGAAGAGAAAATGCAAATAATATATGTCAATGAATTAGAAATGGGGGTGATGGTGCTAGTACTAGTGCTAGGCTGTAATTGATTCAGCATGTGGAATATATCTGCCCCCACAATGCTAACCCATTTTCTCTTTCTTTTTCAGTCTTTTAAATTTCATGTTGTTAGTGTTGGATCTAATATTTCATCAAGTGTGTCACAACACACATGACAATAATAGTATTCATATATTTTGATTGAAAAAAATATATATTACCTCCTATATTTCTTATTATAAGTCATTAGATCCCAAAATTGAGTTTCTATTGTACAAAATTTTTTATAAGCATATTAATGCAAGTTGAACTTAATACAAGTAATTGAATCCAATCATTCATGTTTTCAATTGGATAAGAATTGATTCATCTTAAAACTTGACTCCATTTCATTCGACCCATTTTTCCAATTCGAACTCAACTTTTTGAGTTCGTGAACTATTTAGATCAACTCATTAACTTGATTACTTGAGTTTATCTGCTCGAATGATGATTTTTAACTCGTTTTATTTTTGAACCAAATTTTCAATCTAAATAACAAATAAAGTTTTTGAATAATCAATAAGTTGGTTCTGTAGTAATGAAAACAAAATAGGTTGTTGACGGTTCACTATCACTCAAACACAAGTGAAGGCATGGCTAGCCAGTGACCGCTTATTCCTTTATGGTCCCACTTAAATTTATGATATTGGAAGTTTTGAACTTGATCGGTTGTCTCTGGCCCCTACCGGAGGACTCACGTTCTTTTTATTCTGACATGTTCTTATTAAGACTTAGGACTAACTCCAATTATGAGCTTTGTAATAATCCATACATAACTGAATTCAGCTTAGTATTTTTCAGGGAGTGACACTTAGTACACAAACGTAACAGGCACATCACACATCTACTTAATGTTAGTTAACATATGTGACAAAAAAATAATGAATGTTCCAAAAAATAAAGTAGAAAATTATAATTAAACAATGAAATTTGTGAGAATACTAGATAATATGTATAATAAGATATTTGGATTGATATAACATCATTTTAATTAGGATTTAATTAGTTTCATTTTATTTGAGTTTATATATAATTAGTGTTTATCTTATTAGTTATTATTTGAATCGCTATTATTTATCATTTATATATAGTGAGTTTTACCTATATATTAATTAATTGAGTTTTATCAATCTTTTGCCATCATAAACTTTAAGATAGAGAAGAAGAAACACATAAATGTCAAATACATAAGGTTGATGATGGATGTTGAACAACATCTTATTCAGTTTTTTACTTATTTTAATTTTAGCCCTAAGTTATATAGTGTCAACTGTTTTATAAAAAATAAAACAGTAGTGTCATAATAATATGTTGTTTGGGTAAATGATGAAACAAAATCCAAATTAAGGTCCAGATTGCAAGATTTTTGGTTTCAGCTTACAAATTTTCAAAAGCTAAAAACTACTTTTTAGGTTTTTAATTTTCGCTATTTCTCTAATTTTAAAACTTATTGTCAAACTTACAAATTTCTAGTTATTGACCCTCCACGGCGGTCACTGGTGGGCACTCTTACCTACTACACGGGGTTATGGCAGTGGTCATCAGCATTGTCAAAGTGGTGTTGATGAGAGCATTATGTAATGTTTTATGTTTTGGAAGTTACAATGAAATTATTCTAAAAAGTGATTAAGAAAGCAAACCATGGACAATTTTGAAAAAGTATATTAAAATTGGATTTTGTTTTCAATATATTCTGAAAAGTAAAACACAAGGTAAACAAACTATTTTCAAAATGATGTAATAATATATTTGAAACAATGAAAATAAAATAAAAAATGGGAATAGGGAAATTGGTGATAAAGATGCACAACACAACCTAAATGAAGAGGGAATTCTAATAAACTTTTGGGAAGAATACCCTCGAAGAGAGCACATTCAATATCTCATAATATAATATATGTCACTTTATATGTTATCAGTTATAATTAATCATAAAAATGATACATATTATGGAATAAAAGATGTTTTTTCTTTCTGAGTGAAAAAGATTTGCTCCCTTAGAACTTTGCACTATTTTTTCTTGAAAGGTGACAAACTAATATTAAAATGTCATTTATGTTTTGAAGCTTTGACATTCTAAGGCTTCTAATGGTGCGTAAATGAATGAAAACATATTCAAACTTATAATGATATCATAACTCAAAGATATGCCGGTCAAAAACTACCAATTTGTACTTCTAAGTTCTATCTAATCAAAATGATATGATGTTTATTTTCAGCTAAGACAATAGCTACATGAGGTTATTCATTTATTGGCTCAAAGAATGCAAAAGGAATAAAAAATTATAAAGGTTGCCATTGGAATGGTCTTGAACCTGAATGGAAATATAAAGAGGATATCAATGAATGATAACATGGTCATACTAAAAAATAAATAAGGATCAGTTATACTCATTCATATATCCGTCTAATAAAAAATTATATTTTAAAGTAATAAAAACAAAAATTATTATTTCTTCAACACTCTCATCATTTAATTTTGTGAAAATAAAAAAAGTTTGAGTGATTTTTCTGTTCAAAATTATCAATTATATCTGTAATTGTTTAAGGAAGGACAAATATATGAGTTTATTATTACATCCATGAAAATAAAAACAGAAATTGGTAAAAAAATATTTGGTAGTTAGGACAACTAGGAAAATAAAACAGAAATTCTACCATTTCTGATAAAAATGAAAGTAATGATTAATTATTGCACAACTATTAAGGTAATAATCAAACACAAACGATGACCACATCTTGCTTTTACTGACTTGGACAAACTTTTCATAAATTAAGGAAAACGACTTTTTTAATGCAATAATAGTATTCAATTAAATATCACCACCGACACCGGAACCTGCCCATGTGGCACAAAAATCATGATTACTAAAAAGGACGCGAAAAGAGAAATGTACAAGCCCGTTAATTTTCTCGTAATACTAACAGTACCAAGACGTCGTAAGTATAAACTTTTTTAACACATACACATGTCAATTATTAATTATATCATATTATTTTAAGAGAAGAGATTCACTTACTTTAATAGTAAGTTTTTTAATTTACTTTTCAATCTTAACATCAATTTTATAGAAGTTTAATGGTTTGAATTAATGAATAAAATCTAAATTATTAGATGTCCTTAAAATTGATAACTACAATAAGAATAAATTTAAAAAACATACTAGTAAATGATTCTCACTCTTGTTTTAATATTAAAATCAGAGAAAGTAAAATATATTGCTCCACTGTCAATACATGCTACAATCAATACTTCTTGTAGGTAAAGCAAATGAACTTTTACTTTTAATAACAACATTAAAAAAATACACTCATAAGGTATGAGTTTAATATATTGCTAGGACATTATCTACTTTTTATAGTCAATAACGATTACCTTTTCAAAAAAACTAATATAAGTAAATGATATATAATGTATTAATTGTGTATAAATCTTCATACTAATAGTATATAAACATTACATTATAATAATAATAGTAACCTTATTTGATATATATATATACTATGAGAGGATTCGTTTACACTTAAGTTCTGTTTACACTAATTATACTCAATCTCAGTCATTTATTTTCCTTGATTCTAATAACCAAATTGGTAAGTGCAATAAGTTATTAAAAATTTTCTTTTTCTCTTATCATTTATTGCACTTACTCATTTTATCTGTTAGATTTAAGAGAACAAATTATTGAGATTAAGTGTAACTAGTATAATTTAACTGGGTATAGATATTAGTGGTTGGATGATGTAATTTGGTCTTATCCTATTTTAGTACTGCTAAGCATTTACACTTTCTTTTATATCTTATTTATATTATCTTTCTAAAATTAAATTTATCACTATTATTACTAATAATAAAATAGAGAACAAATTGTATTTATTTACATTGTTTAAATTTTATATATTTTTTATTAATAAATGGTAAATAATATAGTAATTGTTTATAAAAAAATTGTACATAAAAAATTGAGAAGCGAAGGCCAAAACATAATTAAACCTAACGAATAATGATACTATGGCACTTTAAATGATATGTTGAGAATTTAACTTTGGGACCCATATTCAATCAAATGCACAATAAAGATCTAACTACCTAAACCCTTCTCGCACACATAATAATGAAAATGTACAAAATTTATTATAGTCCACAAAGCCTTAAAAGGTCTTACAGCTTAAACGGAATACTTAAATTGGTATAATATTTTTCGTATTTTATAGCTAAGGGGAAAAATGAAATCCATTTTGACCAATATAATCTGAAATTGAAAACTCAGATTTGTAAATTTTAAGCATAAATATATTAATTAATAATTAAATCCCTAAACATTTTTCGGGTTCCCTGTCGCAATTTAATTAATATATATGAAGTATACGATCTACAGTGAACCAAAGTAACAGTTACAAAGTGGTGCATCTCAAATTTAAAAGTCAAATTTCTCAAAATAGTTTATTTCAATAACGTATAACGCATTCTTTATTTTTTGGTCAAGTGGCAATAAGTTTAGTTGTTCTCACCTGCTGGCAGATATTAATTTATCTGAATGCACCATGTTAAATAAAATTTAAAAGGTAACATGCTCTTCTTGTTGTAATGTTATGCTAGGGCCAATAAAGTGTTGGCATGCTTCATTTTATTATTTCCAGCATGAGTATAAAATTTGTAGACTTCACAATATAAAGATTTATACACATATACTTTATTATTACTATTCATTTGAATTACTTTTTCAAAAAAGTCAACGATAAATTATATAATGACAGTGTATAAAACTCATACATTGTCAGTACATACATATTTTTCTCTTCGAGCATTGATTTACATTAGTGAGATATATTTTATATATTTTGAGTCAAAATGGTGTATACTTCAATAAATGTGTGTCATGCTCATTATCATGAACCTATTAGTAGTAAATATAAGTTTATCAATTTGTCACATTAAATAATAAGTAGATCAAGCCAGATCTATAAGTTATGCCAGAAAATCACTACGACATAACATCAAAACAATAGTGCTTAAAATTGTTATTTATCAATGTTTTTATGGCGCTTTTTATGTAAGCGTAATAGTATAAAGGTTATATCAACATCGTTTTTTGTAGGGCTGTAGAAAGTAGACATTTAACAGTGCTCACTGAAGCAAACACTGTTAAATGTCTACTTTTTAAATAAGGCAATATTTCTCCTAACATTCTATCAAATACATGACAAGCATGTCCAACTGTATCACATTTACATTAGATTTGTTAAATCATCAACGACTCCAACTACATTCAACATTAACATATTCCAACATTATAAAATAACATAGGAGTAATGAGATCTTAACAAATTGTTCATCCATTCTCCTCCAATGTTCACCATAGCCAAAAACCTAGAATACATAGCTACATAACTTCATAACTAATAAAGATCACACTATTAGTAAATATAGAGAAACAAATGAGCTCAAATAAGATAACGATTTATACCTTATGTGTGAAGAGAAAAGTCAAAAACCGATAACTTTACCATAGCTGCGTAACTTCACAACAAATAAAAATCACACTATTAGTGAAAATAGAAATAAATGAGCTAAAATAAGATAGATTCAACTTATGCTTGAAGAGAAAAACCAAAAATCGATAACTTGCTTGAAGAGATAAACTAAAAACAAAAGAGAAAAAAATGTAACTCATGGAGAAGGAGAAAAGTAAGAGAAATAATAAACTGAGTGATATATATTATTGTTTAAGGTTTTGTTTTTTAATTTGAAAAGATTCTCGCTCACTAAAACAAGCCATCGACAACGTTTATTGAAGAAATAATGTTAAATATATGAACACCATTAACAGTGCTTATTGAAGAAGTGTTGTTAAATATATGAAGTATGGCCTTTAACAGCGCTTCCTTCAATAAGCGTTGTTAAAAAGAACTTCTTTAATAGCGCTTCCTTCAGCAAGTGCTGTTAGAGATAACACTTTTAATAACATTTGCTTCAATAAATAATATTAATTTTGTTCTATCTTACATTAACATTAAACACATAAGCGAGGTTGAATGAGCGTTACTAGATACCAATTGTGGCGTAGTGAAGAAAAGTCATATAGAATTAGTAAAAAAACAGGGCTTTAAAGTTAGAAGTGGTTTACAACGATTTTAGGGTAATATTTAAAACTCATATTTTTCCTGTTACTTACAACACGTGTTTTTATCCCGTGGTGCTTTTGTGTGAAATATATATTTCTATATTTTAGTAACAAGGTTAATCATATTGATAGTTAACTTAATGTTGTAAATATGGTGTTATAATTTCAATTTCTATCAATGGGTTAAAAAACATTTAATTCGTAAATATTTTTTTTTATATATATATATATATATATATAGTAACTTAGTATTACTTTCTTCATGGTTGTTACATAATAATTAAGAAAGTCAAAAAATAGTGTTGATGATAATAAAATTACTGGCATTTTAGTAAATTGTTAGTTATTAAAATATTTAATACATAATTGTCAGTCACTTAATACCAAATGAGTAAGTTACTAGAAATAAGTATGTTTTTCAATTGATAAATAGTTTTAATAAAAAACAATTTTTACAAATATTTAAATTGGCAGTTATCCTAAAATAGTCATGAAAGACCTAAGTAGTGGGAGGAAACCATTACATATGTTTCAAGAAGGGTTTATACATCTAAATATCTGATAGAGTTTAATGCTCATATCTATGTGATTTGAGTTTGAATGTCATGTTTTTTGCTAATAAACAATATATAATAAATTAAAAATTGCTAATTACTAGTATTTTATCCTTATAATACTAAGGCTATATTTTAATGCTTCTAGGCTAAGTTCTCCTAAAAGTATTTTTATTTGTCAACGTTCTCCTAAAAGTTTTTGGATAATTTTCAATATTTCTTACTTTAATTAGTTTAAGAAGTCTCAACTTAAAATTTGTTATAGGCCTAATTTTATGTTGCGTCGCAGCTGAACCTTGCGAAGGGCATACTCTCCCCTAATCTAAACTAATTATAAGAAAAAATAGATATCAATTTAGTTCCTCAATATATTTTTTAATATAAACTTAATCTCTATATTAATATTTATTTATGTGTGAGACTAAATTAATATCCAAAATAATTTGAAGGACAGATTTAATATGTTGTACATATTTTTTCATTATGGGTAGAGAGCCCTTCTCAAACTGAAAATTTCATGATTAAAATATATGATCTCAAAGCACAATTTATGGACGTAACCCACTTTTACTAAAAATCTACAATTAGACATTGCTAAGTTTTGAATAACTAAAGAAAATACAAATAGAAAAAATGGACAAAGCATTTTGTTACAAAAACATCTTCCCTGATATATCTGCATGTACCAATTTTTGTTTGTTCTTATAATTGTTTCAATTTTGCACCAAAATGGCCCATACATGAATCCAATCGGTGTGACCGATTCTGGTATCTGTTATTCCTTTTTCAACTAGTATAATCTATAATTATTAAAACATCAAAGTAAGCAAAATTACCTGAAAAGGTGAATGTAATAAACATATACCATAAATGCCTCTTATGTTATCAGTAGTGTCCATTATGAATATGTTTTTTTAGCTGAATGAATAAGTTATATGTACTTTTGTCCATAAAAAATGTAGATCCAGGCAATACCCACATATTTGGAACTATAAAAATATAAAAAAAAAACATAATATTATATTTAGAAAAATGATATATTATCATACAAATACACAATTTATTAAGCATAGGACCTAGAAAGTATTTAGGATGAAGAGAGAGAAAGTGTACTATTTGATTTAAAGACATAATCTACGCCGCGTGAAGAGATCCTATTGGCCAGTTTGATGCAACCTTTACTTCAATTTAGAGTGTTGAAGTTACACTTTCTTTTATTCCTTTTATCATTTTTTCTCCTAACTCTTTCTAATATAATAATTGCCACTCACAAACTTCAATGGCTACTGGACCCGGACACAAACACTGTTTCCACTTCTGATTTTTAACACAACACACTTACATTACATTTTGCCGACAATTTTTTACCCTTTTTTCTTAATTACTTTTTTGTCACTCACCTAAACATATATTCAATTTTCAATACATATAACAAAATAAAAAAAATAAAATATTGAATTTGACTATTATTCCACAAACCCTAGTGCAGATATACTGCCAGCTACACCACACTTACACTGGGCCCCACACTTACATCACCACCAAATACTCCTACCTTTTACCATTATAGCTCTTATTACAACAATCCCAAAGTCCTAAGTAGTTGAGTATTATTCTATTTTTTAGGAATTAAAATTTATTTGTAATGATAAAATTAGGGTGACTCCTTTTTTTATAATCAGTAGTCACTCTATTGATAATTAATTAATATTTTTGAAAGTATGTCTGACCCACTTAATAAGTATTACTTATATAAATCAATATTTGATATTTTGATATTTATAGATTTAGTAAGATCAGAATGTGTTGTGTGGTTTCAGTGTAGCTTTATCTCTGGATCCCTGTGTCTCGTTATGTAATAAATCCCCTTCTTTTACGCGTCATCATTTTCACACACACAAACACATATGCTAGTACTTCCACTTTCTCTCTCTACTTCCTTCTTTCTTTGTACCTTTCTCTCTCTCACTCTCTCTTTCTCTGTCTAGATACTTTGCCTTAGATTGGGACCAGCCACCGTCGGTGGCTGCCTTATCAAGGAACCCAAAAATCCTCTCACACAAACAAACTTCTTCAGTTATTATTATTATTACAGTTAAGAATCATCACAAGACATTGCGTTACATATATATATATATATATATTGAAAAAGGAAGAAAAAAAGTAGTGTGGTTGTTTATTTGTTGGATCGGTTTAATTGGGGTTGATGAGTTTGATGGTAATAGTGAGTGTGGAATGAAAAAGTGGATCTTGTAAGAGACAACCTCAGAATCAGATCCTTGTTGGTTTTTCAACTACTGAGGTTGTTTTTGTTGTTGGGTTCTTTTTCGTTTTTGAAGATTTTAAGATTAACAAGTGTGAAAGAGTGGAGTGAGTGATGAACACAGGTGGTAGACTCGTTGCTGGTTCTCATAACAGGAACGAGTTTGTGCTCATCAATGCAGATGAGAATGCAAGGGTTAGTTATCTTTCTCATTCCCTTCTTCATTTTCTATATCTGGGTTTTTTATATACTAGGGCTTTTGGGGATTTTTCGTGTTTCAATTTTGTCTACTTTTTCTTCTGATCTGTAGTTCTGTGTATAAAGTATTGATCTTTTTGGTTTTCCCATTTTCTTCTGCGTCGGTGGACTTCAAACAATTTTGTATTTGTGATGTATGCTTAGATTTTACATTTTTTGAGTTGAGGAAATGGTGCTCCTTTCAATTTATCTCATGAAGTATTGGCTATATGAAGATTGGGAGCATTGTTCTTCAAATTTGGAGCTTTACTTTTTGGTTTCTTTTGGAGATAATTTTAAGATATTGATGTTGTACTTTTTGACCCTTTTGGACTGTGTAGTTAGTGGTTTGCAATGTGTAAAAGTTTCTCCAGATTCTCTGCATTCCCCTTTTCCCTCCTAGAATGCTAGAATTACTAGCAGATTAGTTGACTGGTGACTTGGTGAGGGTGGAACAATTTACAGTTTCCTATTATTTTGTCACATATGGGAAAATTTGACAAAGATGTGTGATTTTATTAGCTTGTGTTGTGATTAGCTTTGAAAATATCAATAACTAGTGTGTATTACTATGTAATTAACTGTTTCTTTCTCTGCCTTTACTTTCTCACTCAATTGTGCAACAAAGACCATTGATTTATTGATACTTGGGTTTGTAACCTTTTTATCGTGCTGGATTTTATGAATGCTCTATCTTCTTGGCCAGTTATTTATTTAGTTTTCCGAAGAATTGTGAATCAGATGTCAATAACATTCTGTTTTTGTTTCGATTATTCTCAGATTAAGTCTGTCCAAGAGCTGAGTGGACAAATATGTCAGATTTGTGGGGACGAGATAGAGGTTACGGTGGATGGGGAGCCCTTTGTTGCCTGTAATGAGTGTGCTTTCCCTGTTTGTCGGCCTTGCTATGAGTACGAGAGAAGAGAGGGGAATCAGGCGTGCCCCCAGTGTAAGACCAGATACAAACGTATCAAAGGTGAGATTGATTTTAATTCCTCTTCGGATTTTGTACCTTACCGTGGTTGTAGACATTTTCTTACATTTGTAGTACCAATGAATGAATTCCAGGTAGTCCTAGGGTCGAAGGTGATGAGGATGAAGATGGCATTGATGACTTGGAACATGAGTTTGATTACGAGAACCCTGATGCTTATGGCCAGCGACCGATTTCAGAATCATTGTATTCTGGACGTGGCTCTCCCCCTCTCAATTTGGAGCATGGCTCCCCCCCTCTCAACTCTGAAATCCCACTCTTGACTTACGGAGAGGAGGTATATCTTCGAATTTCCTTTGATATGTATGATTTTCCTTCAAATTATGTTTTACTTCACACTGGCAACAACGTTCCTTACATACTATTTTTACTTTTTGTAGGATCCTGATATATCTTCTGATAGACATGCTCTAATTGTTCCCCCTTATATGAATAATGGGAGTAGAGTTCATCCCATGCCTTATCCTGATCCATCTATTCCATGTAAGTCTTGTATAATTGTTATATTCCACAATTTGACATTTCATGTTATCTGTATATATTGTGATCTTGATGCATGTTCTGTCACAGTGCAACCAAGGCCAATGGTTCCGAAGAAAGACATTGCGGTATATGGGTATGGAAGTGTGGCTTGGAAAGACCGGATGGAGGACTGGAAGAAAAGACAGAGTGACAAACTTCAGGTGGTGAAGCATGAAGGGGATAACAATGATGGAGGTTTTGGTGATGAGCTTGATGACCCTGATATGCCCATGTAAGTCTCTCACTCAATTTTCTATTTTTCTCCCCTTTATGTTCCTAATTGTGCTACATCACATATCACATTTTTTTTTGTTTTCTGTACTAACATTTTTATCCGAATATATTATATTAGGATGGATGAAGGCAGACAGCCACTTTCTCGAAAGCTACCTATCCCTTCGAGCAAGATAAACCCATATAGAATAATTATAGTTCTCCGCCTTGTAATCCTCGGGCTTTTCTTTCATTATAGAATTCTGCACCCAGTTAAGGATGCATATGGCTTGTGGTTGACATCAGTTATCTGTGAAATATGGTTTGCCGTATCATGGATAATGGATCAGTTTCCAAAATGGTACCCTATACAGAGAGAAACATATCTTGATCGTCTTTCGCTGAGGTAATCGAGCTTTATCACATCTGGTGACTTTTTTCTTGATTTGCATTTATTATGTTCACAATTATATTTCGAGTATGTTTCTTTCTATTTTTCATGCTCAAGTTCCTATTATGTTGATCAAGATTGGCCTTTGAAATTGCCGCAGATATGAAAAAGAAGGGAAGCCATCTGAGTTATGCAACGTGGACGTCTTTGTCAGTACAGTTGATCCGCTGAAGGAACCTCCTCTGATAACAGCAAACACTGTTCTTTCTATTCTTGCTGTTGATTATCCGATTGATAAAGTGGCATGCTATGTGTCAGATGATGGTGCTGCCATGCTTACCTTTGAAGCACTTTCTGAGACATCTGAATTTGCTAGGAGATGGGTTCCTTTTTGTAAAAAGTACAATATCGAGCCACGTGCCCCTGAGTGGTATTTCGGTCTGAAGATTGATTATCTGAAAAATAAAATACATCCAGCATTTGTCAGGGAAAGGAGAGCAATGAAGGTTTCTTTCAACTTTCTCTGCTTGCATGTTTTTCTTTTTAGTTAGTTTACTTCTTGAACCGAAAGGGTGAAAATATTTGACAATATTAATGGTCCTTCTACTTTTGTCTGTTATACAGAGGGATTATGAAGAATTTAAGGTAAGGATTAACAGTTTAGTGGCTACAGCTCAAAAGGTTCCTGAGGATGGATGGACCATGCAGGACGGGACTCCTTGGCCGGGAAATAATGTGAGGGATCATCCTGGCATGATTCAGGTAAGACCACATATCAGTTTAACACATACCAAAAATATTTTTGTATATAGTGCTGGGTTTCTGTTGAGGTGATGTTAAAATCCGTGTTTTCATTTATTATTGGTATTAATCTTACAAAAAATGATTTTATTAGTTCCCATGTATACCCTTCTTCAAAATGGTTTGCAGTATGTACTGATTGCATCCGTGCTTTGCAAGTAGAATTGCATATGCTTTGACCAGAGGATTTGGATTCCAGTGGTCAGCATTTTATCGTTATTTGAAGATAAAAATGTCGACATTCTTTTTGTATTGTACAGGTCTTCCTTGGTCATGATGGAGTTCGCGATATTGAAGGGAACGAGTTACCTCGCTTGGTGTATGTTTCTCGAGAAAAGAGACCAGGCTTTGATCACCACAAAAAGGCTGGGGCAATGAATGCTTTGGTAAGTCTAAATTTTCTTTCAATTAGCTCAAGGTTCAACTTGTGATGTAGTGGCCTTAAATGATGCATTTTTGTAATAATAATAATAACAATGACTGTTTTCAGGTTCGGGCTTCAGCAATTATATCAAACGCGCCTTTTCTTCTGAATGTTGATTGTGATCACTACATTAACAATAGCAAGGCACTTAGGGAAGCTATGTGTTTTATGATGGACCCTCAAATTGGGAGGAAGATTTGCTATGTACAATTTCCTCAAAGATTTGATGGGATTGATCGACATGATAGATACTCAAATAGGAATGTTGTATTTTTTGATGTAAGTTTTTTGCTCCTGTTTTATTTCTTATTCTATTATTTTTCTTTCTGCACTTATTACAATTACTGAATCCTCAATTGCAAACAGATCAACATGAAAGGATTGGATGGAATACAAGGTCCAATTTATGTTGGAACTGGATGTGTTTTCAGAAGGCATGCACTTTATGGATACGATGCGCCTAAAAAGAAGAAGCCTCCTAGCAAAACCTGTAACTGTTTGCCGAAATGGTGCTGCTGCTGTTTTGGCTCTAGAAAGAAAAAGAATGCGAACTCTAAGGATAAAAAGAAGGCGAAGCACAGTGAAGCGTCGAAGCAGATACATGCACTTGAAAATATTGAGGCGGGGAATGAAGGTTAGTATTTTGGTTCATGTAGCTGTCTTTACAAATTATAACACTTCCTTTAATGAATCTCCTGGATAGTATATGACTAAATTGATTTCTTTTCAGTATCCACCATTGTGAAGGCGCCCAGCTTGACTCAAACAAAGTTGGAGAAGAGATTTGGACAGTCTCCGGTTTTTGTAGCCTCGACACTTTTGGAAAATGGTGGAGTTCCGCTTGGTATCAGTCCTGCATCCCTTTTAAAGGAAGCCATCCAAGTCATCAGCTGTGGTTATGAAGACAAAACTGAATGGGGAAAAGAAGTTAGTACTGATGAAATATATTTTTTATTTATCTTTTAAAAATTAGTTTTCTAATTCTTATAATTCTTCCTTCTGCTCATAACTTTTTACTTATCACCAGTGTGGGTGGATCTACGGTTCTGTGACGGAGGATATCTTGACTGGATTTAAAATGCATTGTCATGGCTGGCGATCTGTGTATTGCATTCCTAAACGACCTGCATTCAAGGGGTCAGCACCTATCAATCTTTCAGATCGTCTACACCAAGTTCTTCGGTGGGCTCTTGGGTCTGTCGAGATTTTCTTCAGCAGACATTGTCCAATCTGGTATGGCTATGGTGGTGGGTTGAAGATGTTGGAACGGTTTTCCTATATAAATTCAGTTGTTTATCCATGGACTTCTCTCCCTTTGATTGTCTACTGTACTCTACCAGCAATATGCCTTCTGACCGGAAAATTTATCGTACCTGAGGTAAGATTTTATGCAGTATCTACTGTGGAAAGAAGTCACTTCAGAAAATAGAAAACATAGTGCATTGTTTTGTTAAAATTCATCTTTGACAGGTCAAATGGATTGGTAAATTTGAGTTTTATTAACTGTCTTTGGAGTAGTAGTTTTGAATTAGCTTTCTCTTTCCTGGCCTATGGAAATAGTAATGCTAAATGTGAAGAAACTGCAATTAAAAGTTTTGGAGGAAATGACATGCGCACATTGCATTGTCTTTCGACTCCGAATTTTTTTTCCAAGGTCATGGCATTGCATATTACTGTGTCATTTGTGTTCCTTTACTTTTGGGTACTGACATGCAATCATCTATGTTGTATATATGCAGATTAGCAACTATGCCAGTATTGTGTTCATGGCCCTCTTCATATCCATTGCAGCAACCGGTATCCTTGAGATGCAATGGGGTGGTGTTACTATCGATGATTGGTGGAGAAATGAACAGTTTTGGGTGATTGGAGGTGCATCTTCACATCTCTTTGCACTTTTCCAGGGTTTACTGAAAGTTTTGGCTGGTGTGAACACAAACTTCACTGTTACCTCGAAAGCCGCCGATGATGGAGCATTCTCAGAGCTCTATATCTTCAAGTGGACATCACTATTAATTCCTCCAATGACCTTATTAATCATGAACATTGTTGGTGTCATTGTTGGAGTCTCGGATGCTATCAACAATGGTTACGACTCATGGGGACCGCTCTTCGGTAGGTTATTCTTTGCCTTGTGGGTCATTCTCCATCTCTATCCCTTCCTAAAGGGTTTACTTGGTAAACAAGATAGGATGCCCACCATTGTACTGGTGTGGTCAATCCTTCTGGCCTCGATCTTGACTCTCTTGTGGGTTAGAATTAACCCGTTCGTCAATAGAGATGGCCCCGTGTTAGAAATTTGTGGATTGAATTGTGATGAGTCATGAATAAAAGAAATAGCTGAAGGTGTTTTCTCAGCTACACTGCATGTTGAACAAGAATTGTGTTTTATAAGACATGTCGCAATCTTGCCCGAATTTTTGGATGGAAGTTGTATTTTTCGGGTGTGTAGATAAAGAGGAAGGAAGGGGAGGAAGAAGAAAGGGTGGTTGGAGGGTTACACATTGTTACTTGTAATAGGAGTTTTTCATTTATTCTTTGATTATATTTCTGTGGGTTTTTTTAGTGTTCTTATGTTTCATGTTTTTCATGTATTCTTATAAGAAAGAACGTTTGAACGATAAATTATTCCCTCTCCAAAATGAGGGAAGTGCAGTTCAAAAATTAGTTGTCATATTTCAAGGTCGTTCTTGTTTAAATTATAAAACCTTTTGTCTTCCTCATTTGTAATACCATCAACAGTTATGGATATTCTTGTTCCTCATATGATCTTTTTGTTTATTGTTTAACCCTCATTTACTCAATACATGGCACTAAAAACTTGACTATTAATGCAGTTTGCTTTTTCAGTTTTGTTCAGTCTTTAACTTTCCATGTTTCATATCATTTGGAACTAGATAGGTCATATGTGGCTGAGTTACTGATAATATTTCTTACATTTAAAACAACCCTGCAACATCACAAATATAGTACAATAATGATAGCTAACTTAGACACCTAAAAAATAGGCCTTTGTTGGTGTAATAAGTGTACCTCAATTAAAGATCCTGATGGTGAAATAAGTGTATCGCAATTAAAGATTGTGAGTTGTCAGAACAATGTGTTATACATGTTAACTTATGGGTTAACACTACTCCGTTGTACAAGAGAAAGTAAGAAGAGAGAAATAGATGAATTTTTTTTTGAAAAGAGAGAAGTTGATGATAAATACATTAGATTTTTGTAATGTTTTGCTTTAGATAAAAAGAAATGAAAGGGAAGAGAAAGATTTTTCTCGAACATCTCAAATAAAGATCTTTTATCCCATACATTGTTACAAATCTTGTCTCAAACTAATGAAAATATGTTTTGTGAATTAATTTTTTTTAATACTCATTGTTTTTTCTATCTTTGCTTCATAGTAATAATTGGTATAAAATAGGATTGAAGACATGAACAACATATTTTTGTTCCCTTTTCTCTGCACTCGAGAGGAGAAACAAAATGCATGAGTCTCATTGCAATTTTCTCTCTCTTCTGATACTCTCTTCTAAACCAAATGAGAGAAAAAGATTATTTTTCTTTAACTTCTTTTCTCCCCTTCTCTTTCTTCCCTCTTTCTATTTTACCAAATGGAGCTTACATGTTTTCATTTTTTATCCATGTGTATTAGGTGATTGTTTCATAATCCTCCACCATAAAAGGAGAGAAATGATTATCTTATAACTCTAAAATTTTCTAAGAGGAAGATGGGATTGTTTCATAAATAACCCCCAAGATCCTAAACAGAGGGAAATTATCAAACAACAACCCCAGATTATCTTGTCAAAAAAACCCCAAAACCTTGGAAGGGGGTGTTACTTAGTTGACCCTCTAAAATCCCTATGAACAAGAGGGCATTGTTTTGAAGGGAAGTCGTATGACAATTTTTAATTACCTCTTTGAAAGAAGAACCATTAGTAGCATAAGGTAGAATTCCCTCAAATGACCAAGGCAAAATGTTAGGGAAGATATCTTATCTCCGACAGATGTATTACTTCTCTATGTTTAGTCAGAAAAACATTTGATTATTATATTTCTAACTTAAATGTATTTTTTCCAACTAATCATATGAAGTGACATACTTTTCGGGACAATGCTCCCAAAAGATTAGAAGTATATGCATCTTTAGTATAACCTCTACAAATTAGCTAACATGAACTAAGGATGAGTGGACATTATTAAAAACTAAAACGGCTAAGATCTTGGCATGCCAAGTATTTTCAGAAGGACAATAATGAAAATTCAAAATAGAATCTGGTCTTGAAACATCAACCTTAGACCACATATGACAAATCAAGGAAGGTGATCATAGAAACACATGGATCTCCAAAGATCCAATATCGAAGGTCATCATGTGAAATACATTTACAATGTCAGTTTGGAGGTATATGAATTGGACCTCTTGAGGACTTGTGGCCTGAAGTGTATTATAACTTGTGAGTTCCCTGAATATAAGGTTAATAAAGACTTTGGACATGGACCATAAAATGGCACCTTAGCTTAGGGAGACCCCATGTTAGGCTATCATAAAAGGCTAAGATAACATGTGTCTATGATATTAAATGCTAAAACGTATCATGATTAATCATAATTTGAATATCATGATATAGGATATATCATTATCTTGCTACTTAAGGTTAAATCTATGGGATAATCTCCAAATAAATTATATTTAATTCATAAATATCCTACCTAATATCCTTATTCTTTAGTATGGAGGTTGATGAGTTGGAATGCTGAGATCCAATCAAGACAGTGCTTGGATACTGTCTTAGTCTGAACAATATGCAAGACAAGAGTATAAGAGACTAAAATATTAACTTCCTTATGGGTAGTCTCCTCTAATTTATACAGGATGTGGACATAGAATATTTCTTGGTTGATGTTGTTGGCATGGTTGAATATTTTGCCATGTCTAGCCTACCCCAAACAAGTGTAACCTGCTTTATCCGTATCGGGTGACTCTAACACATCTACACATTGACCGGTACAATGCTTTATCCAAACTGATTGACTTATAGCATGATCTATTTATCGTTGTCGTATTCCAAGTATGTTCTCGCCCTATCATAGGGGACGGTGCATGGCACACATAGTGTGGTCAACTCTGTAGCAGAGGCATGTGCTTGCGTAGACAACGTGATAGTTATGTTCAGACGATGTGACCATCTTGTAGTAGAGGTTCATGGTTTTGTACAATGCTCACGAGGGTTTATCTTGTCAATGTCATCCTTTACCTAGCTAGATCAGTTGTTCAGACGATCGACAACTCTGCAAGATGGGCCTCTCTTGCGTGGTGTTTGGTCGGACCTATGTAGATGTGGGCAAACATAACGTGTCCTAGAACTAGGATGGAACAATCACGATATCTTATAGGATAAATCCTAAATCTCTACAATATCAAGAGAAGCTTCTAGAGTCATGGTCATGATATAACATTTTCAAAGGCTATAAACATAAGGAATCGGATGAGCTCCGATAATCTTATATTCTTTCTTTCATCGTTAGTCCTAGCACCCTTTTCATTGGGATGCATAAGACCACTATCATCCAAAAATCTCAAAAACCATATTCAATCCTGGTTTTTTCATATGACAAAATTTTACATTTTCTTTTTAAGACAAGTAAAGAAAACGTGCCCACTACCCCTATGGTTAGCTCGTTAGGTCGACAAAAATATAAAAGAGAAACCGTATGTGACGTGTTAATGTACTCAACATTGCTTTACTTCCAACCTTCATGTTGTTTATGACTTGCGTAACACTTAATCACGGGAAAACTTGTGTTACAAAGTGAGGGAAAGTACAAAAAAATAGGAAAGACGCGTTAAGAAATTGAAGTTTCATTTCACACCCTGATCTGTATCAAGAAAATAAGCTTAACTAGTCAAATATAGTTCAAGACACTCAAAACATGACAATTTTTATCCTTCAACTCTTCCACTTCTTTTTCTTTAATTTAAGTTTCAATGGTCCCGAAGAACTTAAGGAAGATGGGAAAACCAAGAATTTTGTGTTGTCATATTAGCTAAATTCTGACTGCAAATTATATTCTCAACATGAAATTTTTAGTTTTTTAAGAGGAAATACTTATTTTGGTCCATCAAAATCTTTACATATAGTTGTTTACTCAAAAATTAAAAAATCTAAAATGATTCTAAAACTATTAAATGTGGGTTAAATTAGTCATTATTAATGAATATAAATTACTTGTCCACATTCATGTCTTAATTCCTGTCCCGGTCCAATGAAAAAGTGTTACTTAATTAAAAAGAAGTTTTTTAAAAACACAAATTAATGTTTTTATGTTATTTGAAAATGTTGATTGGCTAGAAATGTAAGGATATAGTGATTTTGGAATAGATGATCTCGTTCCCTACCAGGTGTTATAAAATATGTTAGAATAACTAATTTAATATACGTTTAATATTTTTAAAACCATTTTAATTTTTTTTTTAATTTTTGAGGAACCAAAATAAGTATTTACTAGAAATCTTGTTTTCCTTGAAGAAAACACACTTCCAATATAAATTGAAGTAGAACTCTCACATTTTAGTTTTACATTATGAATTAACTTCATTTACTTAAAATTAAAAAACAACCATGCTCTTCTGCCGGCGAATTTAAAATATTAAAAAATAATGAAATTTGTGAAAACAACTTGAACAAATTCCTTTGAATTTTTCCTCGAGTGTGAATGCACTCTTGTATATCTCTATATTTGTAGAACCACACATCTCTGTCATGGTGCTTTCAAATTTCTACACAAGGCAACAAATCAATGAAATCATACATGATTGATTCCATGACTTGGGTCAAGCTGATATACAATGTCGGAAAATGTATTATTAAAACAAATTCTAATTACTTTTAGGACAATTGTATTTTCCCCTATATTGTACTCTAATCAATAGCTGCATACTAATCTGTTTTATAAAGTAGCAAATAACACACATATATATATAACATTAATTTATTATGCATTATAAAATTATACAAAATTATTTTGCACGAAAATATTGTATGTAGCAAACACTTTGGTATATGTAATCAATAGCTGCATACTAATCTGTTTTATAATATAGTGAATAACACATATATAACATTAATTTAAACTAAGAAAATTATCCAAAATTATTATGGTATAGTAAGGATCCAAGTTTTAAACTTTAAATAGTTAAACGTCCCTTCATTATTATGTTATTATTAGGTTTTTTTGGGTACATGTTCTTATTAGTTTAGTAAGTCTAAGCAGTCCAGTAGAATTTAGTTTAATTCATGGCTAAAAGATTACGCTCTCATGTTCGGGTTCTCAATAATAACATATAAATACAAATTAGAGGTGATCCGTGTAGTATCATTAAAATTTCAGTGAATATCACTATAATTTTTTACAAACAATAAATCAGATTTTTTATTTTCACATATAAAATATTAGGTGAATGTTCATGTTAACTTTATTATATGTTGTTAGCTAAAGTATGTTAAGTTCTAAAATGATAGAAATCAAATCCAACACTCCTACATTAGAAGCATGCGAGGATATGGACCTCGGCCAAATTTTGTTTATATGAACTGAAATTAAAACCTTATACCAGCATTACAAACAGATACCAAAATATTATACATACTAAATTTTGTAGGATTTTTAAAAAAAAAAGAGCAGATGCAAATTCTTTAAACGCATTAACATGAAAACCAATTAAAAAATATTTGCAATTTCATTATACCTGTTAAGATTAATCAATACATCTATATCTATATTTCTATATTTATACTATATAAATCCAAAATTTAAAATAACTACCACCATAATTCTATTTTCCTATTTTACCCTTAGTATTATTTATTTCTAAAGTAAAACCATATAATCCTAGATAACTATAATTAGTACATCTTATTTTAAGTTGGATAATATAATAAATATACAAAAATTATAACACGAAGTACATCTAATAAAAAATATTCTAATTCTCGAAAATAAAAATTTGTGTCCACCAATAAGCTAGTTATATATAAAAGTAAAACATTGTGTAACTTCCACCATCGTGTAATTTCCACCATGATGTAACTTGCACCATGGTGTAATTTCCACATCATATTTTGCCTTTCACATTATTTAATTATTATAAAAAATCATATAATCTCAATTAACCATCACCAACACATTAATAAACCACACATCTTATCTTAAACTAAATATTATCATAAACACATATTATAATATAATGTACACCGAATACAACAAATATATTCTAATTATAAAAGATGAAATATATAAAAATTAAATAATACTATCCAATATGCGATAAGAAAGAAATACTTGACTAAATCCAATTAAACATGACCAACTGATATTGTAAAATAAATAAAACAAGAAAGAAATGGAAAAATGATACTCTTTATTAATGGAGTGATAAACTTGTTTTTTGTTGTATTCTTAATAATAAAAGTGTTATATTTTTATTTATTTTTTATTATATTTATCTCTATTAATAAAAAGAATACTTGCTGAAATGATGATTTTGATATATATATTATGATAAATATAAAAAAGTATTGATTTCAAGCTTCGTGGCCATTTTCATAGAACCAACGTAGTAGTTTCTAGCTTCTCTCTCTTTCTTTCTCTTAAACCAAACTCACACAACACGTACCCTCAAAACGCGTTCTACGCAAACCACATAAATAGTAACAACAATGACTTGTTGAAGTTACAAAGAGAAAGAAACATAAATCATCAATGGTAAAAGCATCAACATCACCCTCTTCTTCTTCACGTTCTTGGAGTAAAAGCAATCAGATTCTGATGATGGATAATGAATATGATCACATTCACTTGATCACAAAGTCAGAACTGGAAGCAGCACAACAACTTATGGAGTTGAGTGACGAAGAAAACAATAGCAACAACAACATTAGTGCAAGCTTCATGAAGAGGAAAAGAAGAAGAGCATGGGATTATGATGAAGAAGAAAGGGTTAATCAAAGGGTAAGTAATGATGATATTATAATGGCTAAGATACAAGAGATTTTTGGGAATGATTTCGAAGCTTTTAAGCCAAAGAAACAAAGAAGATATAGGTCTCTAGTGAATATATACATGACTACAAGGCCTCTTAATGCTGGAAATGGAACAAGGGTAAGAGCCTAATAAGAAGAGAAATAAGGGTAGTTTCAATAACCTTATCAAGGTAAGGGAAAACTAGGATCTAGGATAGTAGTAAATCTTAATAAGTATTGCTGTTAATTGGGTTAGTCCCAGATTTGTGTGTGTACACAAGTTTTTTTGTATAGCTTTAATAGTTAAGAATATAAGATTGTGTTTCTTAATGAGTATTGTTCACAAAGAATTAAATTTTTGACTTTTGGTTTAGTTTGATACTTGAGGATTAGTAGAACATTATAACATTAGACCAATATCTCGTTGTCTAAGCACTGCGTTTGAGTTACGGTTTAAGTGTTAATGTGTTGGTGCATGAAACAAAGTCCCTGTGATTTGGATTCATCTTGAAGCTTTTATTAGTTATCTGATTGATCTCCATTTCATTTTTATGATTACTAATTCATTAATCATTCTATGTATAGAAAAAGGATCTCTTATATGGTTGTCAATGCCATCAGGGAATGAAGATTAGGTTTAAGAATTTGAATGGAGATCACCGGTCTCAAGATTTAGTATCTCATTATGTATCAATTCTATAAAAAATGTCAACTAATTAAGAAAAAAATTATAAAAATAAAAAATAATTTTTTTTGATTACTTATTGTAATATGATTGACTTGGACATAAAAACATAATTTTTGAGACATATAATCCTTTTTCTAACAATTTATTACTTCTAATGAGTTTTCCTACTTTTCTATCTATGGTACATGGTGAAGGAGGAGTGCAGCAAGTAGTGAATTCTCCCAATATGAGGATAAAGAGAATATTTTTAATTTTTAATAAAAGAAATTAAAATTATGGTTGTTAAAACTTCTTCGGCCACATCTCACAATCTCTATTTGGACACTCCTGTACCGGAGAATATCCCCAACCATGAAGGAGAGGTTTGCTGTGTTTCCTGAAAGTTCTTGCATGCAAGGTGGTATTGTGGTGTTAAATTGTTTCAGGAAAAGCTAAAGAATGCCATTAATTGAATGTACAAACTATATTCGTTGTTATTTAACCGTGTACTGATTTATTGCAAAATGAAAAGCTTCAGAACTCACAAGTTTGGATCTTGCAAACATTTTTTCCACTCCTCCTTTTCTATTTGGTACTGTAAGTTAGAATATAATGTGTCTCCGGTGATAAATTATATCCTTACGACTATTAAAATCATGATATGTGTTTTATTTTATTATTTTCTATAAAAGTATTTCTAAAATTAAACAAAATAATATATGTCATACTTTTACTTGCTATAAATAATGCATTATCTTCTGACACGAATAAATACTTTATTCTGATAGGAGAAAATATTTTATTTTGTATTTATAAGATTTTTGTTGGTATGGAGTCTTGTTCTTATTTATTTTGCTGCCTCAATGATTTATATTAATTTATATATTGTTATTATAAAAATTTATACACTATTACTATATCATTTTTATTTGGATACATAATTATACATCAAATATGAATAGAATGTGAATGATATAGTAACTCATACATTTCAGTAAAAAGTTGATATTCTTTTTATCTCCTGTATATACTTAATTCTAGTTCTAAAAGAATTTATCTATACCAATAAATATTGAATCTAATTTTGGTTTATATATGAACAATTATTATAATAATAACAATCAAATTTTAGTCACTCTAAAGTTAATTATATGAATCTAATCATTTTATCATAAGTTATATTAATTTATAAAATATTAATCTACAAATATTCCTAAATATTTTTCCTATGATTTTTTTATAATTTCGACTGATGATAGAAGTATATACGATCCAACTGCAGCCTTTTAAGCTTGTTTTATCAGTACGAAAGAGCAGCTTGTTAAGCTTTGACACTTCATTCTTCAAATTCTTAATAGCTTTTGAAACAAAATAATTTATTATATATGCACAGATGCTAAGAAAAAGAACAAAATGTTAGCTAAAAATATATAGAGAGAAAGCAATTCAATTATATAATGCAAAATAAATAAAAAATTAATTAACTTTTGATCCAACAATGTTTTTTTTAGACCAATGGTGGATATGAAATGTTGCCCCCTGTGTTTTATG
The DNA here is from genome assembly GCF_001865875.1 of Lupinus angustifolius. Classification (NCBI taxonomy): domain Eukaryota; kingdom Viridiplantae; phylum Streptophyta; class Magnoliopsida; order Fabales; family Fabaceae; genus Lupinus; species Lupinus angustifolius. The sequence continues at coordinate 33,713,666 of NC_032009.1, read as the reverse complement.
GTGTTTTGTTTTGTATGTGTGGATATAAAAAGAACATGAAAAATAGAAAGAAATATAGACTGACTCTTCTGATGAAGCCATAAAATCTCTGAGCTTAATTTTATTCAAACTTCATTCCTCATTTTTAACGATGAGTATGACTTTTTAGTTATTATAATAGTATAATATGCCAGTGTGAATAGTAACAAGAATGATTCATGAACAGGAAGTGGGAAGAAAAAACACAGTAAAGACAATTCAGACTGAAAAATTAGACCAGGGAAAAAGATTGGAAACGTTTTAGATATTCAAAGTTAAGTAGAGCAAGAGTCATAATGTCAATCTTCAGCATTGGACACAAAAAATAATGTTAATAATAGGGGTAAACAGAACCGATCTTACCTGCTCATTTGGTATAGTTCGATTATGATTGGATTCGAATAGGGTTGGGTCTTTTTGGATCTAGGGTCGTATTTGAGTTAAAAAATTAGACCCAATCAATATTTAGGGTCAGGTAGATACCAAATATGACTTGGCCCGATCCGTCACATGATCACTCACTTATCATACTTTATGTGTCTCTTTTCAAATATGTACAAAATAATAACATTTTTTTGGTCGAAAATATTATCGATTCTCTAAATTTTTCATCATATATACATGATTAAAAATATATATGCATGTCATTTTATATATCAAATTACATAGTGATAATAATAAATAATATTGAGAAGACTTTATCTAAAATAAGTATGCATGATATTTAGTCGGGTCTAAGGTCGAGTCAGATTTAAATGTTGGCCCGTCGATATTTAAGGGTCGAGTTAACTTCAGGTTTAAGACCGAATTCAGACTTAAAAAATGATCCGACCAACATTTAAGGTCAAGTTAAAGACAAACCTAAGCCGTTCTAACGCATTCCATACTCACTCTTTTTAATAATCACCATATACCATCAACTTATATAATCAAGTACTATAGTGTAACAAAACTCTTCTAACTGGTTTTTTACTCATCTATTATATATATATACTGATAGGAAGTTCAATGGAAAAAATGTCAAAACTAGCTCATCATCGAGGGCAGTAATGCTAAAACATGATAGACAAAATCAGTATATTTGCCCTCTTAAATTTTGTGTCTCAATTTGATTTTGTGATTTTTTTTATTGTTCGAAGTAGGTACTTTTCGTTTGCCATTAAAATAAAGTGTCTAGCAATTTACTTACATGATTCATACTAATAAATTCAGGCCTACCGTACACTTTGTTTACTACTCGTATCAGTTTATGGCAGCAAAAAACAGTCGAGCTAATAGAAAATTATCTGTTTTCGGAGTAAAATAAATTATTCTTGCTCATTTTTTAGGATACCACTTTAATTCTTAGACCATTCTTATCTTTCATTTTAAGAAAACGAGAGTAATTAATATATTTTTAGTATAAATATTTATATATAATCAATATATTATTTATTATTTATTTATATTATTTATATTTATAAGTCAATTATGATTAAATATTAATGATGAATAATATATTAATAGTGTAAAATTCAATTATAAAATATGACATCTTTTTCTGTATGAAAATAATTTGATGAGATAAAAAAAACTAATTTCACCCATGAACTTTTCAAGCAGCTTCATGATTAAAAGAACTAGTATTGGAACAAATTTGACACTTTGTGCGAGGATCAAATTGCCCTTCCCACCCACAAATTGAACAGTAAAAAATAGGCAACAAAGATGAAAAAATACCAAACTACCATTACCTCCCAGAAAAAGACATCATGCTTAAATAGTTAATTTATCTACCATGTTTTGTATAAGTATTATTTTAATGTCATCCATAAACTTGTTTGGGCCACAAAATCAGGTCATATCCAGAGAAATTATTGATTTTCAATAAACTCATTAATAAACCACAAATGATTTAGATATGATTTACACAATGAGACCATTTGCCTCAAACCATACAACAGTAATTTCTAAATTAAATGGGAAGAGTTTATTCTACCAACTACCAAGGTAAGAAGAGACATTCCCGGTTAGAAAAATGCAAATGCACCCTAACATCAACCATACTCTGCACTGGGAAAGATGGTGCATTGATTTTATATTTGTACACCTGACACTTCTGACATTTCCTAATGTAACCCACACAATCTGCCTCCATGGTGATCCAATAATAGCTACTTCTTAGAATTTTTCTTGCCATCATGGGACCATTGACATGAGTTCCACAGATCCCCTCACGTACTTCAGTCATGATTAGTTGGATTTCTCTAGCATCAACACATCTGAGGAGCTTACCATCATAACTCCTTTTGTACAATACTTCACAGTTCAGGAAGAAGGTCATCGTTAGGCGACAAATCGTCTTTTTATTCATATCACTTGCCCCCTCTGTATTCTCTGTGTTGGATATACCTCTTTATATCGCGATACCAATGTTCACCATCAACCTCTAGGTTAGTACAATAATAAGATGATAGGGAGTCATAAGGTGGTCTGATGGTGAAGAGGGCGGTCGTAAGGAATGGAGTGCAAGAGGTTGTGGGTTCGAGTCTTACCATCAACAAAAATGGGAGTTATAAGGGTGGTTTGATGGTAGTAGGGTGTAGGAGGTTGAGGGTGGAGTCTCACCCACAACAAAATACTAACATATTAACAACTAACGTACTAACATTTGCCGATAAAAAAAATAAATAAGATGATTTGTCTCGAGCAGTTACTTGAATTGGTCACAAATTAGGGTGAAAGTTGCTAAAACATTAACAAATTGATTCTTGTCTCGGGTTACATGGGAAAAGTAAATCCTTTTGAATTTCTTAGCTAAGGAAGACAAGTACTTATGATACGGAATAAGCTTTGTGTCCTTCATTTGCCATTCGCCATTGACTTGGTAAATGATAAGCGCTAAATCCACGAACACCCTCAACTTCTTGACATTCATCTCATATGCAAACATAAGTCCATTAATGCACGCTTCATATTTGATGATATTGTTAGTGCATTCGAAGTATAGCTTGACTGCCACCGTGCACTACTTACCGACTAACGAGATGATTACTTCCCCAACACTATTCCCATGCATGTTAACTACTCCATCAAAGTACATCTCCAAAACATCTTCCCCTTGTTCATCTATCCCATATATTTCACCATTAGGGAATTCATTTAGTGTCTCATGTTCTCCATCTAGAGGGCATTCTGCCAATTGATTTGCGATTGCTCCACCTTTGACAAACTTCTGGGTAGCGTACTTGATGTTGAACTTGGACAACATCATCTGCCATTTCACCATTCTCAGAGAAACATGAGGACTTTCAAAGATATACCTCAAACATTCCATCCAGGAGACGATGCAAGTAGTGAAGTACAACATGTATTATCGGAACCTTTTAGATGCCCACACTAAAGTGCAACAACTCCTTTCGTCGAGTAGCGAGATTCGCCTTCATTAAACTTCTTGTTTAAATAGTAGGTCGTTTTCTCCTTCTTACCTGTTTCTCTGTACTGTCCCAATGTTGCACCCATCGAAGTTTGTAACACAATCATGTATAAGATTAGTGGCCACCCTAGCGTTAGCGGTTCCAAGACAGGAGGATTTACCAAGTAAGCCTTTATTTTATCGAAAGTCTCCTGGAAATTCATGTCTCACTTGCTTGGCTAATTTTTCTTCAACAGCTTAAACATGGGCTCACATGTGCTAGTCACATTGGAAATAAAACTTGCAATGTAATTCAACCTGTCTAGAAAACTTCTCACCTCTTTCTCAATATTTGGAGCTGACATTTCTTGTATTGTTTCCACTTTATTGGGGTCCACCCTTATGTCTTCCCCACCAACAATGAAACTTAACATGTTCCCCCAAGATGATCCATTGTGCACTTATCGGGATTTAACTTCATTTGATATTTTCTCAGTCTTTCGAACAACTTTCGTAAGACTACAACATGATTTCCCCCCTCTTTAGTCTTGGTGATTATATCATCAACATAAACCTCCACTTCTGTGTGCATCATATCATGAAATAGGGCCACCGTATCACGTTGATACGTTCCCCTTCTTTACACCAAAAGACATGACCTTGTAGCAATAGGTCCCCCAAGGAGTGATAAAAGTGGTTTACACCTTGTCATCAGCGTCTATCAGAATTTGATGGTACCCAATATATCCGTCCATGAAAGAGAGTCGATGACTCCTGGCCGCACTATCGACTAGAACATCAATTTGAGGATGAGAAAATCATCTTTCAGGATTGCCTTGTTAAGATTTCTGTAGTATACACACATTCTCAACTCCCCTCCTTTCTTGGGTACGATTACCATATTAACCACCCATTTTGTATGTCTAGACACTTTTATGAAACCAAAGTCCAACTGCTTCGTCATCTCTTTTTTACCTTCAATGACATGTCTGAACGCATCTTTCTCAACTTCTGCTTCTTGGGCTCGACACCTGAATGTAGGGGAATCTTATGTGATGTTATGTTAGGTTCCAACCCTGACATCTCCTTATAAGGCCAAGCAAGCACATCCATAAAATTTCGGAACAGATTTATCATTTCAACGCGTTCCGGATTGTCTACCATTTTCAAATTTTTTTTTATTTTCTTCTGTCCCCATGTTTATTAACTCCACTTCAATATTCACGACATATTCTCTTTCGACATGCTCCAACATCTTTGAAATTTCCTCCACGTCCTCTTCTTTTTCATGGGACTCAATGGGTTTATCACTCAGTGTCACAGACAAATTAATTGATAGATTTTCAATTGTCGTATTACTAGGCAAATGTTTTACAAAATTTAGGTACATGTATTCATTCATAAAGCATTGGGAGATGAAAAGGGAGACAAAACATGTGAATTCATATAGAAGAAAGTATGAAACTGAGTATGATAATGGTGAAAGATAAGTTAATGGTGCGAAACACTGAATGACCATACAAATTAATGACATTATCTCCTCTAATGGTCAAGAATGCCAATTCTACAGAGGTGTGTCGTCATCATCAATGCGAGTATTGTTGGGCTCAGGTACGCTGTCTTCTTCTAGAGAGTGGATGAAAAGATGGATGTATGGCTCAATGAGGTCATCTGACATCACTACTCTAGCAGGCTTAGAGAATAATTCAATGATATGAAGGATATGCTTCGCTAACACTCTGCCATGCTACTCCCCCAACTCAAACACATGTTATTCTCTTCTTGCAAAGCTTCATAGCCCAATCCGGACTTATCAAACTTTTTGGAAACTGATATGAATGACTGAGTGCCTTGCAGATGCGTGCCTAAGCCTTTTCCTTCTTCATACCCATTTTTAACAATGATTAGAGTAACAACCTGGTTTACTTCATGCATGTGACTCTTTCCTTCATGTTCCTGATTCTTGACCACCACGAAGCTATGCAAGAAGTCATCACCATCCCTAGTACTCTCCACATATGGCACCAAGATCGGCTTCGAAACAAAAACTTCCTCTTCCCCGTGTATAGTGATTATCATACCTTTCTTGACAAATTTCACGGCTTGATGCAAAGTGGACGGTACAACCCCTGCCTCATAAATCCAAGGTGTGCCTAGCAACATTGTATATGAGGAGTCCATGACCACAATATGACCCCAACACTTAGCCGTGATGACTAATGCACATGGAACTTTCTCCGATCGCCTCATCATTTCTTCGTCGAAGAAGGTTATCATGTTGACATGTTTTACCAGATCAACCATATTAACCATCTTCTTAGGATGACATAAGGGTTAACATAGGTCTCGTTAAGCACCTTCAATAACGCCTTCGTGTGCACATCTGATGACATAATCAAACCCAGTAAAGATATCTTAGAATGATTTTTTCTCAGTTGCTCTACCACATCATATTCACTTTGTCTCATGATCTTTAGAAATTCTTTCTTTTCCTTCTTAGTGACTTCATCTACTAGACTATTCTTATCTCCAACATTGTTTCCAACTTTTCGAGCATCACCCTGCAAATGATCATATCATCTCCCACACTTTGTAATTCTTCCGGTGTTAATTGCCATGTTGTGAAGGAAATTCATACAATTTTGGGCACTTATTGTGTAGTTACGATGAAAATTGTGCACAACTCTAAAAAATATAGAGTAATTAGTCTTGTTTAAGAAGCTTACATGTTTTATGTCAATTGCGGGATAATGAGGATTGAAAAAGATGGGAGTTGAAGGAGTTTGCGTAAAAGAAGCTCTAGATCCCTCGCCCAAGACACAAGCTCGCCCAAGCATCAAGTTGCCCTTTCGCCTGAGCGAGAGATTGTCGCTCAGGTGACAATTATCAATTTCGGAGGCCAAATCTTTGTGTATTTCTCGTCCAAGCGAGAACACCTCATTCAAGCGTGGCACACAATTATCTTGCTCGCTCAAGCGAGAGTCTCTAGCTTGAGCGAGGGACCAAAACACTGAATCAATATATAGGCGGTTACAGGAAAGAACTGGGGGGTTCTAATCAATTTCAAGGCAATTTCTTCATACTTTCTAGAGATAGAAATACGAGAGAGGAGGAGAGAAGTCATGGGAGCAACTTTAGATATGGATTTTCTTGTATTTTACATCATTCTAGTGTTGTAATGCATATGATGAGTGGCTAATTCTCTCTATGTTGTGATTGAAATGTAATCTTCTAATTCTTGTATTCAATTCGAAAATATATTGTGTTGTTTGATTTTGGAAAGTTTTTCCTTTGCTTAATGCTTGATTCTTCTTAATTTCTAGATTCTTGATATTGGATCTAAGTTTAACCGGAAAGTTAAACTTGGAATCCAATCTTTATAATCTTTCTTGATGCATCATTGATCTAGGAATAGACAATAATGTATGAATTGTTTTTACATATGATTTAATGTTAGATAATTGGTTAAATATCCAAGGAATATGTGTTTGATGAATTATCTAAGGATTTTGTAATTAAGGAATTGATACAGATGATTCGAAGAAAATGTTGCATCAAGATCTATAACTTCACAAGTTTTATAGAATTGAATTTAAGGATTACAAAAAGGGAAAATGGTGAAAGTCAATCCATCCATTTTTATTTTGCATTAGAAAATCATTTTACATTAACCATTTTCGATAACTTAAATCAATGAACAACATTATTTCTCAACTTTGTACATATTTGCTCAATTTATTGTTTTAGAAAATAGTATTGATTCGAATTGCTCTATGAGGACGATATCCTGGTTTTGTGACATCCCAGCCCTGACATGCGACCTTCCAGACTCATGAATATATTGGGCGTGCCACCCACAAGCTTAAATACCTCATGCAGTATTTTATTCCCCTCCAAGATGAGCCTTCCGCGACTCGAACCCGTGACCTCAGGGATAAATAGTCACTTTACCCATGAGTCACTACCTGTGGCTCGAACCCGTGAACTCGAGGATAAATAGTCACTTTATATAATTAATAATTATGAATAGGTTGAATAATGAACAATTTAATCAAAGAAAGATAACCTTCAAACTAGTGAGAGTGTACCCAAACACAGATGAGTGACTTTACTGGATTCTATCAATTAGCTTTACCTGATTTTTGTGTCAATTGCCATCAAGCATGGAATATCATAGAAATGATTAAGGCCTAGTTTAGGAGAATTAAGCTCCAGCCAAAAATCCAACCCTTATAAATCATGAATCCAAATCTTTGTAGCCTCTTTAGCTGAAAAATTCTTTTCGAAAATCATGCACCCAAACCACAATGAAATACATTAATCCCGATACTAATAGAGAAAGATCATTAGTGCATATGGTTTTTAATTGTTATGTTGGGAATGGATGAAATTGTGATTTATGTATCTAAGTTTGAAAGTGAATCGAAAATTCTCCTTTTTTAATTATGTGTGAATGATGAGCATGAAGCAATGAAAGGAAATCAAATAAAATGTAAATCATGCCAAAAAAGTGAAGACTGAAAAGAAAGAGTCAATTGAAGAAGGAGAATAGAAATGGTTGGTGGCATATAAGTGATGGTTTGGTGAAAGAAAGTTGAAAGTAGACTTCAAAGCGAACAAGTGACGGAAGTGTGAGTATGCACTAATGGTCTACCTCTGTATCCCATAAAAATGAAGTTTCTTTGAAGTTAGGCCTCGTTATAACCCTATGTCAAGTCTTTGAGATCCTTGGTTGAACATGTGTACATGACACAACTGAAATGAAAGACAAAGTCAAATTGTATGATTCCAGTAACGAATTGAATGAAACACTTAACCTGTGAGCATAAAAGAGTTCATTTGATTGACATGATTGGATTAAATTACTTCAAAACCAAGTTTACTACTTTGTTTGAGTTGAATCCATGATCACATTTGACCCTTGAGTCTCAAGGACTACTCCCACTACTTCCACCTTTACCTCATAACTCCATGGGACCGTGTGCGTGCTCTCATACGCAAAAGGTTAAGGCTTTCTCACCATGAGAGTCACTGTTTCTGGACTTGAATATTTGAGGAGCGAAACCCTAAGTGTAACCTTTTCTACCACATCGACTTCTTTACCACTAGATTCACCCTTTTGGGCATAGACGACCCCAAGACTTAGCAAGACCCAAACCTTATATCCCCAACAATCTTCTATGGAGTGTCCAGCCTGACCATGATGGTAGTCACAGTGAGAGTCTAGATCCCAACCCCTATCATCACTCATGTTTGTGGTTGGTGTCATAGTCGGTCCTCGCCAAAGCGTATAAGAGGCATTGCATTGATACTCTAAAGTCAGATACTCTTTTCACCAATGTCTTCTACACATCAATGGCATTTATCCTTTATTCAATATTGTGAAACCTAAGTCGAACGACAAACCGAAAGAGGTCTCGTATTATCGGTTAAACCATGCAGACTGACCAGATGATTTCATACATAATTAATAATTTTTATCTATAAATATATATATAAATGTAAAAAATTATATAATTAATAACTATGTATAATTATAATAAAGTAACATTTCTTCATCTTTTTAGATCGGAGTAAAACAAAATATTAGAGTAGTGTCCTATTTTTGAATTTTCAAGTGAATCGTCTAGTTTACTTTCCGGGTTAATCCGGTTTCCTCTATGGTGGAGGAGTTATTTTCTCAGATAAACTTCCGATAATTTCATTCATTTCTATCTTTACAAATAGAAACAAAGTAAGATTAAGAGAGATTTTGGGTTGCATAAAGAAAGTATAGTGCAGTACTATAAAGTGAAAGGAAGGAAACTGAATTTCTAATCATCAAGGAATTCATAAAGACACCGAAAAGGGAAATAACAATGGAACCAGGTATTCCTTAACCTTATTTTATCACATATAAATATCATAATGTCAAGGTCCTAAATAAAGGGTCCTCATGAATTATTAAAAGCTCATGAAAATTTTAAAATGTTTAACAGAATCAACTGTTTCGAAAAGCCTAAAATCATTATTCAAAGAATGTAAATATAAATGGGATGTTCTACATTGCACATAAGGACGAAAAGGAAAGCATGATTGTTGAAATACATTAAACAGCGAGACAGTTTAATATGTATGCTACATTACAACTTATGAAATCATATAGCAAATACAAGTCATAAATCAAACTCTATTGCATATAACTTAATTTATGAAAGCTTAAACAACAATTCTGGAGATTGTATCTTAAAGAGCCTGCACTTCAAGATTCCCCTTTAAACTTGGCTTCATATTCCTGAGGTTGCTGCAAAACAAACAATTTCTTAAAAGTACTCATTTTAAAGACAAAATATTGTGGCAAGACATTAGAATTGTTGAAATTTAAGACAAAAAATAGCAAAGACATACAATATGAGAGAAACATAGAACTCTGAATGATATTATGATAATGTGATTATGAGATACACTCTGATACAAAACTGATCTAACCCAGGGGTTAAAACTGAAATGGAGTATTAATGGGAAATGAACAGGTAGGATGGGGTTTTGGAATAGAAGTACACGTCGAATAAAAATCCAAAAAGGCTTCAAAAATCTACTACAGAAATGAAATATCCTTCAAATTTAAACAGCCGAGTACAGCTTGGAATACTTCAAAAAGATACATGAAAACTCCTGTTTCTAGATGCTGCAATGTTCTATAGTTGACTGCCCTTGAGGATATGTTTGGATGAAGGAGTTAGAAGGGAAAGAGGAGAGGTGTAAATTTTCATTTTTTAAATTAAGGAAACTATAAAATATTAATGAGGTTAAATAAGAAATTATTAGGATGAGTAAATGTTTAAATTTGATAAGTTAATTTGTATCACATTTTCAAGTCCAAAGACAAGAAAAAAAGAAAGAACCAAGCAGGGAACACAAGACTACTAAATAAGTACCATGTAGATAGCTGAAATCAATCTGCGTGCAAACCATCTGTTGTGCATTGCACGTTGAGCATCACTTGATGCTTTCACTGTTTCAAACCGCAAATACACAAAACCTGCACTTCTTCTGTATACAAGCCAAAACAATTAAACAATTGCAATTGACGTGCAATGGGGCAAAAAGGAAAAGTACGGATTAAAAATATTATCGACGACTCAGATGCATGATACACAGTCATAAACTTACTTGTCGACATAAATATGCTTCACCCGGCCATACTTAGAGCACTCCTCTTCTACATCTTCTTTGATGTCTAAATCAAAATCTGGCTCCATCTGCATTGTAATACTAGTCATCAGTACTTGTTGAATGAAACAGCACAAAAAGTATATAATCAATTAATCATGGACCTCAGTGCTTGGATCAAACATATTCTTCAACAGCAAACACTCGCTAGGGATTCCTTCAGGTTCTGCCACTGGAGTAGGAATAACTAGTGATGGGAAGGCTGCTGCAGGCACTGTTCCTGGATTACCAATAGGCAAGCTAATAGCAGCAGGAGCTGAACCATTCACCATGGGGACACCAGCACTGCATTGTTGGAAAACCTGAATATAACGAACAGATTCCCAAAACATAAAAATAAAATGTTATAGACAAACCTTGCAGCATCACCAGCCAGCTTACGCATGAGTTCTACTCTTGATTGCGCATTTAAAACCTGCAGAGAAAAGCATAATACATGACCAAGGACCTCTTTATGATGAAGAAAGAGTAATGTTGTAACACAAAATAATGCACTGAAAAGGGGGGAGCGTGGAAAAGGGACAAAGAGGTTTCCTAACCAAACTAAGGCACTGCCCTAATCAGAAGAAAAACATATAGTTTCTGACAATGGAAAATGGCCAAGTGAAAAGGGCAGAGATAGAAAAAACAGATAGTAAAAAAACAGAAGTTTGACCAGAATTGGGAATGCTGGAAGTACCTGCTAGCCTAATCCTACAACTTTTAAGCTAAATAAAAATCATAAACACTCACATAAGAAAAATCTTGTCATTAATCTCTAAATATTTATAGCTAAAATTGTTACATATGGTCAAACAATATCGTAGCTCAAAAATCATCTGGCCAACCAAGATAATTTTTTGTAATTTCAATTATATAAACTTCCAATGTTGCATGATGATATAGATTTCAATGACATGTCATCTTGTGGAAACCAAATATTTTATATAACAGGTGTAAACTTACCATTCCACCTTCATCATCATCAAAGTCAGTAGATTTTGCAGTTGTATCTTGGTTTCCAACATGATCAGTTACAGATGAAACCTGAATTTGACGAACATCAGTCACAAACAAAACTAGCAAAGTGATTATCAACAAATTTGAAGACATACATGTGAAAAACAAAAAAGACCAACACAGATATTTCTACCTTGATAATCCTTCCAGCAATGTCCAACTTTCCATTTAAACTCTGGGCTGCCTTGGCATGCTCAAGTTGGGCAAACTGTCCAATGAATACAAATAAAAGATACAGATAATGATATTGCCAAAAAGCAATATATTAAAGTTGAAAAACAATATATTAAAAGTTGATTGTGAGAAACGAACTTGAATAAACCCAAAACCCTTGCAGTGTCCTGTCTCCAAGTCAAGAGGAAGCTGTACAACCTCCACCGGACCAAATGGCTCAAAAATCTAAAACAACATAAAGAAAGATGTCAAAAGATGAAACAAGACACGCTAGGAGTGGAAATGAGTCGAGTATGGCTTAGCTCGACTCGACTTACAAGCCGAATTCAATATGATCTACTTTTCAGCACAAACTCGACTTGCTTAAAGTCCACAAACTGTTCGAGCAGTTAAAGGGCAAATAGTGCAGCTTGTCAGCTTCTGTGATGATCATCTATATATATATAATATTTATATATATACACACAAACACACACACATGTGTGTGTATATATATATATATATATATATATATTTAAATTCTTGGTCAAATTTTATGAAGTTTTTTTAACTTCGATATTATATACATATATTAACATAACAATGTAAAAGTATATATATATATATAATAATTATAAAATGTTTTTTATATATGTACAAATATATAATCAAGTCAATTCATGAACTATATTTGATTCAAGTTCAGTTTGTATATTTAACAAGCTCAATTTTCAGCTCATTTGGTTCATGAATCAAGTCCATCGAGCTAATTAACAAGTTGAGTCTCAAACCAATTTTGAGTTGCTAAATTCATTTCCAGACCTATAAGAAGCTAACATAACAAGAATTCAAGATTCTAATTAGTGGCAACAAACTAGATGAGAAAAGCAAATAGTTGTTTTAAGGGTGAATAAATTTTATCAAACTACTGTTATTTAATAAAAGAGGTGGGCCTCTCAACGCAATGGTAAGGTTGCTGATTAATGACCATGAAAATATGAGATCATGGGTTCAAATCCTCGAAACAATCTCTCCGCTTGTGGGATAAGGCTGCGTAGATATACCCTCCCCAGACCCTACTAGGTGGGAGGATCATGCATTGGCCTCCTTTTTTTACTGTTATTCAACAAAATACTGCCCATTCATACACATAAATCCAAATAGAGGCAAAGGCAAAATTCCTGCCAAACTTCTATATCCTCACGACACCAAACAATGTAACAATGAAAAACCCAGTTAACCAAATACCTCTCGCAGCTGACTCTCAGTCATGTTGAAGTGAAGGTTCCCCACATACAGTTTTCTGTCCACAGCTCCATATGGTCCTACTACACCAGCAGCTCCACTGGAAGCAGTAGATTGAACGAGATTTTTCTCAGCCTCAGAAGGTTTGACCATTACAGGTTGCCCAAAAAGAAGTTGGCCAGAGAGAGCAATTGCCATCGGCACTGACATCGCATCATAAAATTCAATATACCTGCAGTCTCGTCAAGAACATGCATCAAATTTTCAGAACGAAAAAACAAACAGCAGCAATCAAAACTTACAAATCATGCAGCAAAGAGATGCAGGGAAACAAAAACTCTAGTGCAGACAGCTCAAGCTGAGTTTCTTTTGATGTATCTGACTCATATAAAGAAAATGTTAGCCTGGCATAATAAAAATACAAAACTAAAGCATGTATTAAATTGGCAAATCAGGCGAGAATAAGAGAAGATCGTATACACATAGAGAGATAGGGAACCCCTGAGACATGAATAGTGAGCAACAGAAACTTGCATCTTTGCTTATTATATATGTGCACATGTCAAATCAAATCTTAAGAAAAGAAACCCAACTTAAAGCTGCATAGGATGGTAACCAAATTGTTAAATGATTCTAAAAGCCAAACAGTGTCAAATCCCTGAGCATATTGCCTAAACATCAACAGCCATTCCCCATATCAACCTTATCAAGCCCCACACTCACTATGAGCGACTTTCAATTCATAAAGGAACACAAACCGAAAAGGTTCATCAGCATACAGATGAAGTTCCCATTGTATGACAAACGTAGAGGGAGAAAATTGGGATTAAGACCAAACAGGTAATGGGATTATGTCATCTACCTTCGGTACGCAGCATGAATGGATTAAACATGAGTGCAAGGTATTCCCACCATCCCTCATCATTATCGCATTGCTAGTCCATTTAAGAATACAGTTAAGCATGATTCTTGAATGTTGATACCCTGATACCATAATAGCACATGCATATAAACAAGTAGTTAATTGACAAGAAAAAGACATACCCAACTCCTTTAGATCGTCTTGAGTTCCTATCCATGATCAGTCGGACATCTCTCACCTGAAAAATAAGGAACATCAGAACTTAACAGGAAGAGGCAATATCACATATAAAAAGCAGATGTAAGGCTGAAATTTACACTAAGCATGCCAACACTTAAGTTGAGTTGTTGAAAGTATAATTACATGACTTTTCTTCACACAACACATATTAACTGAATGTTGAGTCGCGATTTAGATACTGTGCAGCTCGAAATGGAAGGCATGGGAGAATATACTGCATCAACAACTAAATGTCTCTGACTATGATGCATTTAATATGCTTGTACACTCATACAATTTATATGAAGGCTATTACTCATCATAGATTGAGAATCATCTATTTTAAAATGTGAAGTAAGATAATACTAACAGTTCTAATGCTAATTGAAGTCATCAGTTCTTATGCAGCCAAAACTTATCAGTTTTTTATTTATTTGTTTAAGTGTGCAAGTCATGACAATTCCAAACTTCTAATGGTATGTAAAAATTAAGAGCAACAAACCTTGCCAGCTTTTGAGAAGAACTCATATACATCTCTCTCTGTTGCTTTTAAGGGCATCTGTAATCACCACACGGCATGTTGCCAGTCATCAGAAAAAAGACACCAAAATGTCCAAATATGTTACACCTTATTAATTTTATAATTTATAATATTTAAAACCACGGAAAAATGGGGAGGCAAACCAATCAACCTGGTAGGCAAAAACAGTTCTCTGGTCCCTTTCTGGGTCTGCCTCAGGTTCTGCAGCCTCTTTCTTATCCCTAAATCCTCTCCTGAAACTCAAATTAAAATTCAGCTGTGAGAAAATTTAAATCGAGAAGTTCATGTTATATTAAGTTGATATCCAGATAGTACAATTTGTAGCACAAATCCAGATATACATCATTAACATCAGAGTCCTAAACAACACATAATATTGACAGGGAATGATTCACTGTAGTCGTTATCCCAAAATATAATTTGTTAACAAAAGCGTCCTCCAGAGCAGACCTTAAATAATCATATAATAGTTTTCCTGAGGTAAATCGGGAGAAGGCCTTCAGTCATGGTCAGTATTTTTTGCCCTATATTTCTTGAGATAAATTAGTCAATTGAACAATTCTATTCTGATCTCAACAAAACTACTCAAAATCAGTTGGCAAGAGCCAATAGGTCAATGATTGCCCAAAGTGGATCCTATTGTCAATTTATGCAACCTACTAAGTAATAAATTAATTACATAATGTGGCTTCAAACAGTCTCATTTTTCTTGACCTCCCTTTTCCTCTAAAATTACACTAACCTCCATTTGATTTACTATGCTTACAAGCCTTCTAACGGTCATCCAAGAATAACTTAATGGCATATTGAATTAATACTTCAATTGTGAATACTGCTAAATCTTAAAATATGTCACACTAATTGATCCCTGACGAGAGAAATTCAATTCTTACACTGGTGATGAGATGATTAGAACAAACTCGATACCCACCTCTATGTGTGGCCTAAGAAGCTAAAATGCAAAAAATTCATCCTTAAATTATTGCATTGTCCTCAAGTTTTTTGACACCAATTAACTGTTGGAAAGATTTAAAATGTCACCACATTGGCCATTGACCTGATTGATAACAAAAAACCAAGGACCTCTCTGACGGCATCAATGACTGAAGGATTACTCTAAAATATATATCAATAAACCTATTTGGCATTACAAGCTCTCTTCTCCCTAACCCAACCCAATCTCTTGTATTATAAGAAAATTTGCAAGTAGTAACTAGTACCTGGAGAGGGACAACTACACATTTCAGTTAAAGTTAAAGCAGCTAAATTTGACATACTTAATTCACAAACAGATCACAAAAACATCAAATTTCATAGGAATTAAAAATTACCGGCCATCTCGCGCTTCGAAATCTCGTTCTCTGATTTCTCTCTC
Organism: Lupinus angustifolius; assembly: GCF_001865875.1. Lineage (NCBI taxonomy): Eukaryota > Viridiplantae > Streptophyta > Magnoliopsida > Fabales > Fabaceae > Lupinus > Lupinus angustifolius. The sequence goes on along the minus strand of NC_032009.1, from coordinate 33,697,648 downwards.
AGAACGACTCCTGCTCCTTCTAGATCTCTCCCTCTCCTCTCTTTCTCTCTCCCTCTCCTTCTCCCTCCTCTCAGCGCGTTCTTTTTCCCTCTCCTTCTCCCTCTCCCTATACTTCTCCTTATCCTTATCCTTCTCCTTATCCTTGTCCCTATCCTTATCCCTATCTCTCCTATCCCTCCTTTCTCTATCCCTATCCTTATCCCTTGGTTTTTCTCTTTCTCTGCTGCTCCTATCTCTGTCCCTCTCTCTACTGCTCCTATCTCTATCCCTATCTTTCTTCGACGAACCGTTCTCGTCGTCGTCCTTGGACCGCTTGCTCCTGCGGCGGTCATCGGCGGCGTCCAGATCATCGTCGACATCGCGCTTCCGGTAACTCCTCTCGCTCTCCTTCTTCTTCAAGGAATCGTTGTCTTCTTGCTCCTCCACTGTCTTCTCCAGATACTCGTACTCGTCGAAATCCATTGCTTGATTCAGATTTCTCTATGTAGATTCGAGTGTAGAGTTAGATATGAAGTGGAGATTGGAAGTGTTGTGATGTGGGGATTTTGAATTTCTAGGGTTTTGGGTTTTCTTTCTCTATTGCCGGAATTATAAGTGAAACACGAAGATGGGTTTGGTTTGGTGATGTTGGTTCCCTTGGGTCTGTATAATCTAGAAGTTTCGATTAGATCAAACTACATATACTAATAAGTGGCAAAAATGTTATTTTGGTTTAATTGATTGTTTGGTCATGGTTAGGGCTCCAAACTAGCCAAACCCGTTCAAATAAAGTTCAGCTTGTTTGAGTTTTATAAGCATTTTTTTTTGTTTAAACTTCATTCGAGTTTGAAACAACCTATGTTTTTAAATCATGTTCGACTATATTAAAGTTTATAAATTTAATTTGTTTTCTCGATCGGTTCAATTCATTACCTCGAATGATTATTATTTATTTAATATATATAAATTTAAATATTTTCTATACATACATATACATACGCATATGAATAATCGGGTCAAATTATAAACATAAGAAGTTTAACTGTATTTAGCAGAAGTTTAACTCATTTGACTCATAAACGATGTGTATTTAGCTAAATAAAAGTAAGTTTGAAATAAAAAATATGAAGTTATTTCAGTACATTATTGGTTATGATTATGATCATTTACTCTTTATTTTATAACGCTCCAATAATTAAGAGTTTAATTCTGTTTAAATATTTCCTAAAATTATTTTTATATATTGTCAGTATAATTGTTAACTAATTAACTTGTTTTTCATTCTCCTGAAGTGGTGTGTTAACCACAATAAATGTTATGTTTTAAAAGTTAAACAAAGTAATATAGATCAATGATTCTCCTGGCGTACCTTACCTGGAAGTGTCAGGATCATCTAATCTATGACGCTCTCCGACTTTGTTGCCTCGCTTGTTACCTATACCAAAACCTCTACTGCCCTCTGGTCGACTCTCAAGGGTACTTTTGCATGTGCTTCTCGTGGACACGTCAAGCAACTCAAGGATGGCTTACGTTCCACGGTGAAAGGAACTCTATTTGTTACGGAATTCATGAACAACATCAAGATTGTTGTTGATTTGCTTGCCTCAATCGGTCGCCCCATTCCCATCGAGAACGTTATTGATCAGGTTTTTCGTGGTCTTTATGAAAGATATAAGCCCTTCATTGATGGCATCAACGCCCGAGACAATCCCATTGCTTTCGATGAGCTCCATGAGAAGCTCATCCAACATGAACTTTACTTGAAGACCACTCACCAATTGACCATCAGTCCGACAACGACACTCACTGCTCAAGCTAAGTCCAACAAGGCCAAGATGAAGACGTTTTCACTATGGTCTTCTCCTCCAACAACTGCATCTCGGTCTATGTCGCTGCAACAACAGTACACACCTCGTTCAAGAGGTCCGAGGCCATATTTAGGCAAATGCCAATGCTGCAAAAACGTTGGGCATTCATTGCCGCAGTGCCCAGTTTTCCACCAACTCCATCCCACCATTCAGGTCCCGCATAATCCACCCCATCAGCCCAACAATTACACCGTCCCTCATGCTCACACCATGACCACGGGCCCTTCCAATCATCATTACCTAGTTGATAGTGTTGCTACACACCATGTCACCACTGACCTCAACAACCTTGTTGTCTACCACCTCTGCACTAGTCCCGACTTGCTGTTTATGGGTGATGGTTCAGGTTTGCACATTTCTCACTCCGATACTCTTAAGCTTAATGATATATCATTGCCTAATGTCCTATGTGTGCCTTCCATGAAACAAAATGTGCTATTTGTTTCCAAACTAACCAAAGAAACCAATTATGCCTTTGTTTTCTTACCTGATTCCTTTGTTATGAATGATCTCAAAACAGGTCACACGAAGCTTAAAGGACCATGTATTAATGACGTCTACGTTTGGCCCTTGTCCTCTCCGTCCGGCTGTCATCTTCATCTCAATAAATCAGCAGGCTAGCACCACAAGTTGGGCCATCCCTCCTCTTCAATTTCCAGTTTATTCAACGTGAATTTTCCTTAGGTTCTTTGCAGTTTAAATAAGCAAAAGTCACAAACTCCATTTCCATGAATCATCCCTTATATCATCTTTTCCATTAGAAATTATATTTTCCGATGTATGAACTTCTCTAGTTTTATCTAATGATGGCCTCAAATACTAGTATATGTTGATCATTTTACTCGTTATATTTGGCTCTATCCAATGCGCAAGAAATCTAATGTTCAAACAATTTTTCCTATATTTAAATCACTTGTTGAAAATTACTTCAAAAACAATATAAAAATCCTTTACCCCGACAATGGCGGAGAGTACATTGGCTTACGATTGTTCCTGTGTGATCATGGTATAAGCCACAAAACAACCCTACCTCATACACTCGAACATAATGGCATTGTCGAGAGACGAAATCGTCATATTGTTGAAACTGGTCTCTCTCTTAACACACTCTGGTGTACCCCTCAAATATTGGCCCTATGCAATGACAACTACTGCATATCTCATAAATCGCCTGCCCACGCCAATACTTGCCTATCAATCGCCCTTTTCAAACTCATAAGCACAACCCCAAATTATCAAAAGCTTAAGAGTTTTGGATGTTTGTGCTTTCTTTGGCTTTAACCATATACTAATCATAAACTTGCTGCAAGATCTACGATGTGTGTTTTTGTAGGTTATGCAACTGATCAGAATGCTTACCACTGTCTTGATCCCTCAATAGGCAGCATCTACGTGTCTCGTCATGTTCGGTTTGTTGAAACAAACTTCCTTTTCTCCAACGTGTACATACAACCTTCACCGCCCACATCTGAATCCACGCGGACTGACTTCACTATCCCCATAACCCACACCTCCCCCACTTTGATACCGACCCAATCCACTACAATCCCATCTAGCTCTAACTCAAATCCACCTCAATCTCCTGTCATATTTCATACTACAGTCCCACCTCCAAATTCACTAGGGCCACCTCTAGTTTCCAACCCACCTCCACCTATACCTACTGGCATAGTCACCAGGTCCAAAAATAATATAACCAAGCCCACCTCCAAACTTAACCTACACCTCACCGCCACCCAACAACCACCCGAACCCTCCACCAGCACCCAAGCTCTTCGGGATCCTAACTAGCGGGCTACCATGAATGATACCCTTCGCAACAACCATACTTGGGACCTCGCTCCCTCCTCCATTGGTCATAATATTGTTGGTTGTAAATGGATTTTTCGCATCAAGCACCTCCTTGATATTTCTATTGATCGTTATAAAGCTCGCCTAGTCGCAAAAAGATTTCACCAATGACCTGGATGGGATTTCAGTGAAACATTCAGTCTTGTTGTCAATCCTATAATAGTTCGAGTTATTCTCACTCTTGTTGTTAATCGTGGTTGGCCTCTTCGACAACTCGACAACAACAATGCTTTCTTACGTGGTTCTCTTTCTGAGAAAATCTTCCTAATTCAACCGCTAAGGTTTGTTGATAAGGCACATCCCACCCATGTTTTCCATCTCCGCAAAGCATTGTATGGCCTTAAAAAGGCATTGTGTGCTTGTTATAATGAGCTTCGTACTTTCCTACTATCCATAGGCTTTACGAACTCGATTGCTGATGCCTCCTTATTTATTTTTTGACATGGAATAACCATATTATACTTGTTAGTCTATGTCGATGATATTATTGTCACAAGTATCTCACCTGATGCAGTCTCCACACTCATTTCCCAGCTTACTACTAAGTTCTCTTTGAAATATCTAGGCACCCTCAATTATTTCCTTGGCGTTGAGGTCTTAAAGTCTCTTGACAGTCTGTTCCTTACACAAAGAAAGTATGTACAAGACTTGCTTGTTTAGGCTGGTATAGCTGACACCAAACCTACATCAACCCCGCTTTGTGCATTTGTTCGTCTTGTTCGTGCCAGTGGCACCCCATTACCTTCACCTACTGAATACTGTCAACTTTTAGGGAGTCTCAGTATCTCAGTATAACCCAACCAAACGTCGCCTTTGCTACCAATAAATTATCTCAATTCATGCAAACTCCGACGACAGTGCACTAGTCTGCTCTCAAGTGGGTCCTTCGTTGTTTGGTTGGGACGACAACTCATGGCATTCATATATCTGCCTCATTTCCCTTAGTTTTCCATGCCTACCCTAATGCTGATTGGGCAGGTGATACAGGCGACTATGTGTCGACCACAAGCTATATGCTTTATCTTGATTGCACACCAATCTCCTAGAGTTCCCGCAAGCAAATGTCAGTGGCTCGGTCATCCACCGAATCCGAGTATAAGACCCTTGCGGAAACTGCTGCTGAAATGCTATGGGTGATCTCCCTTTTTGGTGAACTTAGGCATGCCATCACCACACAACCGGTCATCTATTGTGACAATCTAGGAGCCACAAACCTTAGTGCAAATCCAATTTTTCACTCTCGCATGAAACATATTGCCCTTGCTTATCACTTTGTCATAGAACAAGTCCATCAGGGTGATTTTTGCGTCTCCTATGTGTCCACGAAAGATCAATTGGTCGATGTTCTAACCAAACCGCTACCGCGCACAAATTTCGACTATCTCATGTCCAAGTTGCATATACTCTACCAATCGTCCAACTTGCGGGGGAATGTTAGTGATAAATAATCAGCAACAATACTCTTAATCTCTTTGGGGAAAATCGGCATTCTGTCACTTGAGAAAATAAATCATTTTGTTATGGAACTCATATGTGCACCTCTTCCTATTTTATAGCCAAATGATAAAAAGGTCTATTTCATTTTCCCTATCTCCACATATTTTTCCTTCCTTCATTTTGTTTGGGATATGGAGTTGTGTGTTAGATTTTTTTATATCAATTTTAATACTCAAAAGTTAAAATGTAATTCAAATATTTTATCCACATCATAACCATTATCTCCTAAGTTTTTTTGTCAAAATATATTTGTTAACATCAATACTCATCTCTCTAATAATTCATGAGTAAACAAGGCTAAAAATAAAATTTAAGATTGTCCAAAATAAAAAAAAAAGCTCAAAAAACGAGGAAAATCAATGAAATAAAAAAATAAATTAAAAATATGAACACGAAACCTAATATATTTAACAACTAATCGCACAAGTAAATAAAAAATTGAGAATACCCAAGAATCCAGGCTAAAATTACCCACCCATTGTCCCTATGTGAGTAGAAGTGCACAACAATCAAAGGATGATAAGAAGAAATGTTTCGCTGAAGAAGCTTTCACTCATATCCACCCAAATTTTGGTCCACAAATCCAACTGTTCTGGATAATAATATATTTCCAGTAAATTTCTCCTACAAGTTGTATTATCTAACATGAACTTATATGATTTATAAATTAACCAATTACTTGTGGCACATGTTAAGAGTTTCACAATTGTCTTATTAGATGTATAGAGTACAATTCATTATAATTCTATTTTACATGTTTGTTTAAATCATTTATCTAGTGTTAAATTATGCTCTCGGACACTTTTGAGTTTTATGATATCAACTAGAAAATATCATAATTATTATAACAATTTTATATGATGTTAATTTTATTTGAGTATAAGAGTACAACAATTCCATTCTAAAAGTCCATATTATAATTTAAAGTTTAAACCATTTTCATAATATTAAACACTTCTGAGTCATACAATATCAAATGAAAGTATCACAATTGTCTCATGATGTCAAATACAAGTATCACACTTTTATGTAATATGATACCAAATAAACCATTTTCTTAAAATAAATAACTAACATGTAAAATATGTGCATCAACTCATTCCTTTTTCTGTTCTTAAAATTGTCTTGTACCAATAAAAAGTTAATCACTTATTTAAGATCACAGTGAATTGAAATAAATTAGAATGTCAACCATTCAACTTGGAAGGAGTTTTCACCCATAGAGCAAGAAAAAAAACTGGAGCACACCACACTTTCTGTCATTTTATGATTGGTTAAAAAAATATTTAATAATTAAATTTTAATTTAAATATATTTTGTCTGACTGATCACATGTTCATGAGATGAAGTGGTACAAAGTGTGGATAAGAGATATGTACCCGAAAAAAAGTGGTCTCACGTGTCTACAATCAAAATCCATCATACAAAGCCCACAGTAAAGTCTTACAGTTGGCCACTCATAAGAGAAAAGCTCCCTCCATTTTAAGCTTCCAATTTCAAGATTCCAGTGCAAAATCACGCGGGAATTTTTCAAATTTTGAGAGGGAAACAAAGCCTTATCACTCATCCAAAAAACACATCCTTAATTTTCCCAGACCCCACCAACTCTCTACACCCTCTTATATATTAACACCACTATCATCTCATTTTGTGTTGTGCTCCAAAACTGTTTGAAGAAATTCCCCACTCAAAACAGAAGAAAAAAATGTACGTGGTGAAGAGGGATGGGAGACAAGAGACAGTGCATTTTGACAAGATCACCGCGCGGCTGAAGAAGTTAAGTTATGGTTTGAGTACCGAACATTGTGATCCGGTTCTGGTGGCGCAGAAAGTTTGCGCCGGTGTTTATAAAGGCGTCACAACTAGCCAGCTTGATGAATTGGCAGCTGAAACTGCCGCTGCCATGACCACCAACCACCCTGATTATGCTTCTGTTAGTTCAATTTAACTTTTGTTTATGTTACATGGCTCGTTTTGTGTTTGATTGTTGAAATCGAAGGAATGAAGGTTTGTGTGATATGATTTGATGTGTTTTGTGTGTGATGTTGCAGTTGGCTGCTAGGATTGCTGTTTCAAATCTGCATAAGAACACGAGGAAGTCGTTCTCAGATACGTAAGTGTGATGGAAAGTATTTTATGTATTTGATTTGTTCTGGTTAGATGATTTGGTGTTTACTGTAGTGAAAATTTGATGTTTTTAGGATTAAGATCATGTACGACCATTTTAATGAGAGATCGGGGTTGAAGGCTCCTCTGATTGCTGATGATGTCTATGAAATTATCATGAAGGTATGCCTTTGCTTAAACTTGGTCCTGATTTGTTAATCTCTCTTATTCATTGTGAATTTCTAATTATAGGTATTGGGACTATAAATTGTGGCCTCAATTGCAATTTAGCTTGCAATATTGTAATTTTGGTTTCTTCGTAACTGCATTGTTACTATAATTGTGGTTTCGTCGATTTCATTTTGTTGCAATTGTGGTCAATGCAATGTAACTACAAGATTAACTTGAACCACGATATAAATGGTTGATAGATTTGAATATCTTGTCATATGCCACTTATATTTGAAATTTGGAGTACACTGTAATGAATTAGTTGACATATGATCAATGTTTCAGAAGATTTACTTTCTTTTATATATTTTATGTTTTTTTTGGTATGTGATTTGAAAATGAGATGCTTCATGTTTTGATTTGTCGTTCTTTATGTATGATGTTGCGAATTTCACTTTTTATTATTTTCTGTTTGGTTTCAGAATGCTGCTCGGTTGGACAGTGAGATCATATATGATAGGGACTTTGACTATGATTACTTTGGTTTCAAAACCCTTGAGAGGTCCTACCTGTTGAAGGTTGAAGGAAAAGTTGTTGAAAGACCTCAGCACATGTTGATGAGGGTTTCTGTTGGAATTCACAAGGATGACATTGATTCTGCTGTCAAAACTTACCACCTAATGTCTCAGAGATGGTTCACTCATGCATCTCCTACTCTATTCAATGCCGGAACACCTAGGCCTCAGGTATGGTTACTCGTTATGCTCCATATCTTTCACCCCTTTTCTTTTATTGAGCCCAAGATTTGATTTGTTTCTTTTATGCTTGTAAGATTAATGTTTAGGTTTGTTTCTTTATGTGCTTTGACAGTTGAGTAGTTGCTTCCTTGTGTGTATGAAAGATGATAGTATAGAGGGAATATATGATACTTTGAAGGAGTGTGCTGCAATCAGCAAATCAGCTGGAGGAATTGGTGTTTCTGTTCACAACATTCGTGCCACAGGGAGTTACATTCGTGGAACTAATGGGACATCCAATGGTATTGTTCCAATGCTGCGTGTGTTCAATGATACTGCCCGCTATGTTGATCAGGGTGGAGGCAAGAGGAAAGGTAAAGCCATTTATACCTATCCACAAACCCCAAAATTGGTGAATATTTCTAAATTGTATGTTACAAATATTTTCCTAAAGGTGCATTTGCTGTGTACTTGGAGCCATGGCATGCTGATATCTTCGAGTTCTTGGATTTAAGAAAAAATCATGGAAAGGTATGATTGCCTGAACTTAAGTGGTAATAATTTTCTGCAATCCCTATATGATTATGACCTCAGATCTTATTCTATGCTGGGTGAAGAATTGTTTTATTGAATATCACTATATGTTGGTGCTCTCTTTGCAGGAAGAGCATCGTGCTCGAGATTTGTTTTATGCCCTTTGGGTGCCTGATCTCTTTATGGAAAGGGTTCAGAGTAATGGAAAATGGTCTTTGTTTTGCCCCAATGAAGCACCAGGTTTGGCAGATTGTTGGGGTGAAGAATTTGAGAAGCTGTACATTCGGTATGAAAGAGAGGTAAGTTCATTTTTGACATGTAGACTTATTTTGCATGTTTCAGAATCTGCCTTTTGTGATGCTGAATATTGCCTTGCATTTTCTTAACCGAATGCATATGTACGCAGGGAAAAGCAAAGAAGGTGGTAGAGGCACAAAATATCTGGTTTGAAATTCTGAAGTCCCAGATGGAAACTGGAACCCCTTACATGCTTTTTAAGGTTGTTTACGAAGTCATATTTGGCTTTCCGAGTCTGTTTTTTCAATGGATTTTGTATTTATATTTTTCTATATCCCAGGACTCTTGCAACAGGAAAAGCAACCAGCAGAATCTTGGCACAATTAAGTCATCAAACTTGTGCACTGAGATAATTGAGTATACAAGTCCGACAGAAACGGCTGTGTGCAACCTGGCATCAATTGCACTGCCACGTTATGTTAAAGACAAGGTGGCACGTCTCTATCATACCTCATATGCTAGGTTCATGTTTATTTGATTTGTAGACCATTTTATTCATACTGATGTGGACTGTTATTCTTCTTATTACAGGGTGTGCCCTTGGAGTCCCATCTATCTAAGCTTGTTGGCAGCCGAGGTTCCAAAAACAGATATTTTGATTTTGATAAACTAGGAGAGGTATGGTTTATTGTTAAGATTTTACCGTATATGATAATAATGTTATGTATGTTTTTGATGTGTATCCATGCACCCACAATTTGACATAATTATTATATGGCTAGACCTCTAATGGCTGTTTGTGATTACTTATAGGTTACTGCAACGGTGACAACAAACCTTAATAAAATAATTGATGTTAATTACTACCCAGTTGACAATGCAAGAAGGTCAAACTTAAGGCATAGACCCATTGGTATTGGAGTTCAGGGTCTTGCTGATACCTTCATACTACTTGGCATGGCATTCGACTCACCAGAGGTAAACGGTGTTTCTAGAACTGTTAGTTCGTCAACAGTTTAAGAGATATGTTCTCCAATTTGATAGTTTACTTGGATATGGAGTGCAGGCTCAACAGCTAAACAAGGAGATATTTGAAACTATATACTATCATGCTCTCAAATCTTCTTGTGAATTGGCTGCCAAAGAAGGTCCGTATGAAACATATAGTGGAAGTCCTGTAAGCAAGGTATGTCATTTTGAGGAACATAGATATAGTTACATAATTGCACTTGCATGTTCAGTTTTATTTTTATCCCTAAAATTGGAATTTTGAAGAATCAAATATGTTTCTAGTGGCTTAGGTGTTTTATTGTATTGTGCAGGGAATTCTGCAGCCAGACATGTGGGGTGTGACACCCTCCAGTCGTTGGGATTGGGACTCACTTCGGGAGATGATATCAAAGAATGGTGTGAGAAATTCACTTCTTGTTGCCCCTATGCCAACTGCATCTACTAGCCAGATTCTTGGCAATAATGAGTGTTTTGAGCCTTATACTTCTAATATATACAATCGAAGAGTTCTAAGGTTTGCTTGCCATTCCATGTTATTTGTCTTCGCATGTCATTGCCATATCTTGCTTGTTAACTGAGTAACTGTCTGTCTTTCAGTGGTGAATTTGTTGTTGTGAACAAGCATCTTCTTAATGACTTGACTGAAATGGGACTCTGGTCTCCTGCAGTCAAGAACAACATTATCTATGAGAATGGTTCTGTCCAGAAAATACCAGAGATACCTCATGACTTGAAAGCTATATACAAGTATGAGCACTATTATTTTTTACTCCAAACTTGGATTTAATACATTTATACTAACTCAGATTAAAATGATCAGAACTGTTTGGGAGATCAAGCAAAAAACATTAGTTGATATGGCTGTTGATCGAGGATGCTACATAGATCAGAGTCAAAGCTTAAATATTCACATTGAGCAGCCCAACTTTGGAAAATTGACTTCCTTGCATTTCTATGCATGGTCCAAGGTATGAAGCTTTTTAATCGGGGCCAGTTGAAAATGTCAAACTTATTGAATTTTATGCATATTGTCTCTTATTTTCTGTGCATTAGTAGGATGTATTTTGGTGTTCAGAATATGATTATTTTTCCAGAGCTGGTCTTTTTTAGATATACTGGTTTCTAGGAAAGGGTATATACTGTTTTATAATTGACGTGGATTGATTTCTATTGTCTTGAAGGGTCTGAAGACTGGGATGTATTATCTCCGAACACGAGCTGCAGCTGATGCTATCAAGTTCACTGTCGATACCTCTGCCCTCAAAGTAAAAAAAAATATTTGATCAATATTTCCATTCATGAGATTTGCACATTCTGATACTAAATATTTCTGTTGCGATTGCAGGAAAAACCTAAGGTGTTGGAGGAAGATGATGGTACCAAGATGGCACAAATGGTGTGTTCTTTGACAAACCGAGAAGAGTGTCTGGCTTGTGGGAGTTGAGTGTATCACAAATGGGAATTGCTTAACCTCGGCAATTTATTATAGAACGGCTCTACTAGTGAAGATTTAAATATGTGATTCAAAGGCCAGTAAGATATATGATAATCTTATGCTGTTTTTGTATTATTTAGGGCTTTGTATAGTATTTAGGTTGGTGTCAGTTTCATTTATATTTGCTTCTTGTATCATATCTTAGTTGAAGAGTGACAAGAAATCATAGGGAGCCATGTCAAGTGAATTTCTTTATTGCCCTGTATGGAAGAAGTAAGAACCAATGCTTAATGGTATGAGAAAGATGTAATAAAGTTTTTAGAGTTAATTATACTAACCAAGTTTTCTTTATTGCTGAGTTTTAGTGAAATTATATAAATTACCTCTCACTTTTTTACACCTATACAAACCTCTCATAGTTTTTATACTTTCATTACACTAACCATCATTGTATGAGAAATAAGTGTCATATTTTAAACAGAAAATATGATAAATGCAATTAAGTTAAATAAAAGATGTTATACTGTGAGGAAACATCCAAATAATGTACAATATCTAAAGAGATATTGTTTAAATCGCTCTTATACTATATTTTGATGAACCAAAAATAATAAAGAGGTATCAATTCATATATCATTTGGACTTGCCTTTATATTATACCATGTTTTGTTTAACTTAATTGCATTTATAACATTTTTTGTTCAAAAATTACACTTATTTCTCATACAAGGGTAGTCAGTGTAATGAAAGTATAAAAATTAGGGGTTTGTGTAGGTGTAGAAAAGTGATGGGTGGTTTGTGTGATTTTGCTAAAACTCAGGAGCGTTAGTGTAATTTACTCAAGTTTTTATTATTACAAAAAAACTTGATTAGGTAAGGTATACCCTGTTGGTGGATCTTGCTCTAAAGTTTAGAGGGAGCAATAATATTTAATTATAATTTAAGATTATAATTATTTGATTAACAATAAAAAAATAAATATATATAATTGTTTTAAAGTTTCAAAAGAAAATATTAGTTCTATAGTGAATATTCATTTAAGTTGCTAAATGTTTTTCGACCTTGCTAGTTTAGTCCCTAAAAAATTTAAGAATTCAAAATCGTCACAAATTTCAAAAGTACGTCAAATTTGTCATTTTTAGCATGTTTTACAACAAATAGAGACTAATTGACCCTAAAATTAACTAATTTGATCCACATTTGAAATTTTGGGGGATTATTTTGATAAAGTCAAAAAATATGAGGAACTAAAATAAATATTTGCTCTTAATTCTAAATAACATTAGTTTACAACTAAAGATGTTAAAGAAAAATATACATTAATTTAAAATGTCACTTTTCCGACTTTTAAAGACTTAAACTCATCGATTATTGAATCATGGGTAAAAGTTTTAGTTATTTCATTTTTCCATATAAATAGTCGCATTACCAATAAGAAATTCATCTTGATTAATTCTAAATAACATTAATTTACAACCGAAGATGTTAAAGAAAAATATACATTCATTTGAAATGCCATTTTTTGAACTTTTAAAGATTTAAACTCATCAATTACTGAGTCATGTGTAAAAGTTTCAGTTATTTTATTTTTCCATATAAATCGCCACATTACTAATAAGAAATTCATCTTGATTAATGATTGAATCAGTATATAGTATAACAAAAATTCAGAATATATCATTAATGTCTATAACTGCACTCCAATATAGAGTAATGATATTGTAATTTTAAATTATCAATTGAAGAAATAATAATATTACATCAAGAAAATATTGTTGAAAATAACTTACAAACACTATATGAATTCATGAGTGATGAGGAGAACCAGTTAACAAATTTTTTGATAATAAAAACACATTCAAAAACACTCTCTCAAAAGTGCAATGATAAATTTTTTTTACAGTTACTACATGCTTAAAATATTGTATGACTTTGTATTACAATGTAAATAGAATAATCGAATTATTTGTGAATCATGTGTGTTGTCCAAATTGATAAATTGAGTTTTAATTTAAACACTCATATAGTAAATAAATATTTTAAAATATTATGTAAAGTAAATATATTAAAACAATTTATCAAAAAAATATTAATTTTTTTTTTAAATTCAGGAGGGGTAGTTGCGCCCACCAGCCCTAAAGAGATCAGCCTCTGGTATACCCTATGCAAGGTCAGTGAATATTATCTGTCTTAGTGATGTTTGATGTGTAATGTTATGTAAATATTATAGCTCATATTCTCAGTTACTGAGGCTTGGACAGTTAATGCATTCCGTTACATGGCATATGCTAATGTCAGACTAAAATAATTGAGTTTAATTTTAGACCAAAACTAACTTAAAAAAGGAAAAGCATTTAAACAAGTATAAATTATTTAAAATGGTGGAATGAAACTATTCTTTAAGTTGTCACGTACCATCCACGAAATAAGTTTTATGCATGTGTTAATCAATTGCCAACACCAAAATGCGGTGGGAATGAAGTTCACATCTTCCTTTTTTGTGTCTCAATAGTGTCCTAACTCAATTAAAAATATCACATAATTCAAATGGAAAATTATAAAATCAAAAAATTATTTTGTATATTATTTGATGGAATATGATTGACTTGAGATATGAGAAAATGTATATTTTGGGATTTGTAATCATTATTACAGTGATACAAATGTTTTTTTCTAACTATTTAGAATTGTATTGGGCCAACCTATTTCTAATTTATCCATTTTTTTTAGAAACCCATTAGATTGTTTTTATATATGATCATATTTATTGTAAAATATAAAACTACATGATAAATTATGAATAGACCAAAATAATAATAATATTTATTATTATATAAAAATAGTAGTTATTATAAATTTATAAAGAAATATAATAAATTATAAAATAATAAATGTGACTCAAATGAGAATAAAAGATGTATTAATCTATTAGATGATGTAGTTGTTCTAAGGATACCACTTTCTTTCTCTTACCCACATAACTACATTCTGTCCCAAGCAACATGTGGGAATATGAATTGGTTTGGTAGTAGAATGGATAAAGCGACAATGTGACATGAAGTGAGTGTTTGACCAAAGTTAATTTAGTTGACTGTGTTGTGTAGTTGTATCATACCAATTAACATCATTATAAGGGCATGACCAATTTTGTTTCATGTTTCCAAGCCTAACAATTTTGTTTCATGTTTCGACTATTCAAACATTGAAGTACCAGCAATAAAAAAATCTGTTTATTAATGCACATACAAATATGTCTATGTTAGATATTTTCTGATAATTCGTGAAATACTAATTCTAAAATCTTGAATATTATGATTCTCACATATATAAAACAATGGTCTTCTTGATACATCCAGTCACTACCATATATATAGATACTCATCTTGTGAATGATACAATGACATATATGAATCCATGTTTTCTGATCTACTCCTTTGATATACCTTTTGAAAGAGTTTTGGCATGATGACCTTCCTCAACCAAATCCTTAATTCCTTTTGGGACATTCGTTTTATCTCTGATGGGGAGAGGTGAAAACTATTTGTGATTTGGTGTCTTGGGGACAATAATCGTTCCTTATGCGTTAACTTATAAGGTTCCCATTATCCCTATAGGCCAACCGTTTGAATATCCACTCATTAAGCTCATATTCTCGTCAGTTTCAGAAGTCTTATGGTTTGTCAGTAATTAGATTACTTATTTTGTAACCCAAAAATAAATAGCCAATATAATTGTATTAAATATATGATGATCATCTTAATTAGAAATTATGAATTTCTAACAATCTCCACTTGACCTTCATATTTTTCCTGGAACAATTATATCACATATTCTTTAGGCGTGCTTCTATATGCTATTTATATTTAAATTTCTCATTAATACAATCTGGTTCATCTCATATATCAACTATGGAACCATCGCGACTTTCATCACATTGAAATGTGACTTGACCACGGTGATCACCATACCAATATACTAAATGACATAGATCAAATATGGATGAGTGACATGGAAATTTCATACAATGTGATCTTAAACATATATATATTCAACTGGTCCTTCTTTATTCTTTAGTGAGATCAATCCAAAGTCCTTAATTACAACACAATAGTTATAATACACAAGTTCAAAATAGAACAATGAATCATCAATTTTATTATGCATAAAACTATATATGACGTCCAAAGTAAATCATAGAATATATAGACTCTCACTAAACTAAGGTATCCTAAGGAGCAATACTCATATGAAAAATATGCTCATCAAAGACTTTAGGTACCAAATCCTTAATCAGTGGATCAACTAGCATAAAATTTGTCCCTATATATTCTATGAAAATTTGTCTATTTTGAACAATTTCTTTAACGACCAAAAACTTGATGTCAATAAAATTTGACTCTATAGAACTCCTATTACTGTTGGAGTAAAGAACCGTGAACTTACTACCACAATAAATTATTGGTGGTCTTTTAGTACCATCAACCACACGTAAGTCAGTGACAAAATTTCTGCAACCATATGCCATGGTCTGATGTTTCAAAACAAACCATGAACTCCGCAACCATGGTTGAAGGAGCTATGAGCATCTGTTTAGCAGACTTCCAAGAGATAGCACCTTCAATCAAGATAAACATATATCCAGAGATGGAATGTCTGTTATCTAGACACCCAATGATCTCTAAATTCTCAGACATCCAATAAATGAGTATGTACTCCTTTGTTTTCTTTAAGTAACGTATAACACGTTTGACTGTCTTCTAGTGATGCATTACAGGATTGCTCATATATATATTCCCAAAACTTCCACGACAAAGGCTATGTCGATACATGTGCAAACTTGAGCATACATTAGACATTATATATTGTAGATGCATAAAGAATCTTTTGCATCTCGTATCTTTCAAGGTCCTTTTTGGGCATTGTTCGAGACTAAACTTGTCTCCCTTAACTATAGAGGTATCCCCTAGTTTACTTTCTTTCATGCCAAATCTATCTAGGACTTTATCTATATAGCTTTCTTGTGACAATCGTAGGATACCTTGAGAACGATCTCTTAGTATATGAATACCTAATACAAAAAAACTTCACCAAGATTTTTCATTTCGAAATTCTTCTTAGAAATCTATTGGTCTTATGCAATAGTCTCATATCACTGCTCTCAAGCAATATGACATATAATACTATGAATATAAATTTACTCTCACTAAATCCGTGGTACACACAATCATCAATTTTATTTGCCTCAAAATCATACGAGGTAATAACTTGATGAAACTTGTGATTCCATTGACGAAAATCTTGTTTAAGGTCATAGATGGATTTCATTAATTTGCATACCATTGACTTTGAGCCAATTGACACAAAGTTTTCTGGTTCTACCATATAGATCGTTTCTTTAATGTTTAATGTCACCATTTAGAAACTCAGTCTTAACATCCATCTGACGTAGCTCTAATTCAAAATGAGCAACTAGAGCCAATATTATTCTAAAAGAATCATTCGAAGATACTGAAGAGAAGGTTTATTTATAATCAATGCATTCTTTTTTAGTAAAGCCTTTAGCTACTAGACGAGCTTTATATATGTTAATATTACCCTTCGAATTCCTCTTGGTTTTAAATATCCATTTGCAACCAATAGGTTTCGCACCTTCAGGTAATTCGACAAGATCCTAAACGTCAATATCATGCATAGACTTCATCTCATTCTTCATGGCATCAATCCACTTTTGAGATTTAGAACTTTTCACAGCTTGACATAAGTTCAATGGATCATCTTCTGTTTACCGGATGTCATCCTCATGTTCTTGAAGAAATATAATATAATCATCACGAATTGCACTTCTCCTCTCTCTAGTGGATCTCCTTAATGACACTTCTACTTCTTGAGGTTGTTGAATTTGTTATATAGGGACTTGAGGGAGAACCTCATTGTTGTCTTGTTCTGAAATATTGTCAGGAACAATATTCTGAACATTATCTTCTATTATCGAAGTAATTTCTTGAATGGTAATAGGCATAAGAACTTGTTCATCATTAGTGACATGTTCTTCCTCAAAGACAACATTCTTTATATTCTCTTCCTTCCCAAAATCAACTTCCCCATGAAATCTTGCATTTCTCGTCTCAAAAAAGTCTTGAAGTGGGATCATAAAATTATAGTCCCGATAGCATTCAACATAGCCAACAAAATAGCAGCTAACAATTCTTGAGTCCAGTTTCCTTTCATGCGACCTATAAGATTGCACCTCAGCTAGAAAACTCAAATGTGCAAGTGTTTTAAGCTTGGTCTTTTATTAGTCCATTGCTCATGAGTTTTTATTAACTGCTTTACTTGACATCCTATTAAGGATCTAAACTGTAGCCTTTAAAGCTTCCCCCAAAGAGACTCTGGTAAGGAAGAATGACTAATCACACTTCTCACCATATCCTTAAGAGTTCGGTTTCATCGCTCAACAACACCCTTCATGCTAGGTTTGTCTGGCATAATGTATTACGGAACAATTCCACATTCTCTGAGGAAAAACATAAATAGCCTTTTCACAACATCATTATTGTTCTTTCTTTTCTTATTCTGAGAGTTCATAATCAAATGAACACTTTCAGTCTTATCTTTCTGCAACCTCTCTATTGCACACAGTGAGATATAAACTCATTAAGAGACCATTTGTCATTCTCAGTGTTATAGCTCACTTTGAATTGCCTAAAGTGTGCACGAAGTGAGATCAAAATCAAGTGCACGAGCAAGTCATCACCAAACTCTAACTTAAGTGACTTAAGTTTTTTATGTGAGATTAGAAATTTCCATAACATACTCTCTTATGTTCCATTTGCCTTTATATTTAATGGAGATGAGTTTAGCCAAAAGGCTACTCGTCTCCGTCTTTTAATTTTTTGGCAAAGTATGATTCTATTTCTTCAAGGAACTTCCTTCCACTCCGACCCTAAAAAATAGAGCACTAAAACGCTTCTGTAATAGAGCGTTTAATGATCATTAGACACATTCGGTTAGAGTGTTCTCATTTCCAAATTTTAACGTCATCGAGGATTTCCAGAGTAGAAATGAGCTTCTCCATCTGAAGTGTCAGATCTAAATCCATACAGACGAGAATAATTTCTACAGCTTCCTTATATACCTTAAAGTTCATCTCATCCAGTAATAAATGTTCTTAAATTGAGCAGAAATATTTGCAATACTAGTAAAAGAACAAAACAAATTGCAATCATTCTTGCAATTAAACCAACATTCAACTTTAATACTTAAATTCAAATGATGATGATGATGCACATCACGAGTTACCTAGCACAATATTAATATTCAATTTTTGGACAAAAATATTAACTTGAGAGTGGTACACTCAATATAGTAATCAAACATTGATAATCAATCCAATCAAACAATAAGTCTTTCTTTGGACCAACTTACTTTTCACATGGAAAACCATATGATTATCATAAATTTATTGCTACAAGTATGTTTGTAATTTGAGTCAAAAATCTTCCTTTGGGCCGATCACTATTCGCATAAAATGCAAACATACATGGTCAAATATTGATCATAATGCATGTCAAATAATAAACCATTATTTGGACTGATTTATCATTCACATATGCAAATTTATAATAATCACATGTGTATATAACCTGACCAAATAATAATATTCCTTTGGGACAATTAAGACTCGCATGAATACATATACGTACTAACATTTGATATTTATTATGAACAATTCATAAAAGAAGATGTCACTTTGGTGACTTCATGTTTAATATGTTCATTTAAAATGTCAAACAACTTTATTTTCCAAAATAAAAATCATTTAGTTGAGTTTGCTTCAACATTTAATCCAAAAATACATTATTTATATCCACATATAAATACATATATCCACTATAGCCTATTGGTAGCATTGCATCATTCACATCAGAAAGATATGTGTTTGGAATTCCACTGGTGGTCCTATTGGATTTTCATAATTATTTCTATTTTATGCATGATTAAACATGGCAGGGCAAGCCGTCCAAACAGAAATAATGTTTCAACAATAGCAATAACTTAATAATGCAATCAACCACCAATCAATGCAACAAACTATAAGTGTTGCAACCATTTAAACAAACAAGTCAGATAATATATATAAAACAAGACATGTTCACTTAATAGACTCATAACAAGATACCTAGCATAACATCAGTTTCTAGTCTTGAGACAGAGAAATTAATTTGTAAGTGGTACTCTCAACGTAATGATTAAATATTAACAATTAATTCTGTCAAACAATAGCTTTTCTTTGGACTGACTATTATTCACATGAAAAAAAAAAACTTTATAATTGTTACTTATTTATCATCACATGTATGTTATTATTTGGCCAAATTGTGTCTTCCTTTGGGCCGAAATTTTTTTGCATAAATAATCTCATACTCATCTGTATAATCTTAATCAATTTCCACAATAGAGGTTACTTTGGCAACATATTGTTAATTCAAAAATAATTATTTTACAAAAGGAAAACAATATGAGTCTATTATAAAAAATTATGATCTTGGAATTAAAACCTTCAGATTTGATATCTTTTATGATTAACAAATCTAATCCAATAATATAATTCCAAATCAAAAAAGATATATTACATATATATCAACACATAAAAATTGATGCAATCTCAATCAAATACAAAGTAGATCCAGAGTAAAAACATAAAAAAGATATATGCAAATCATTATCAAAAATTCCAAATCGAACATGATCATGCATATCTTAAAACATATATGTAACACTATATATGTACACTTTTCTCATACTAACATAGTAAAAAATATATAATTTTAAGCATTAATCATAATCATTATATATATATATTAACTTTAAACGGTAATTTCAGACATCACAACAATCTCAAGTTGGAAACAATTACATATCTATATATGTATATTTTAATTCACATTATATATACAAGGCCATGAATTCTATATTGTATATGTATAAAAGATAAAACACGACTTAACCCATATACACCGTATATATACATCAGCAAATTGTAAAATCGCAAAGTGGGAAAAGTCAATGTCCAACAGTAAGGCATTAGTGCACATATAATATACATATTGCATAACAGAGTCATAAAAGTTAATGCAATATTCATGCACAGATCTGAATATATACTTCAACATATGTTGCAATGATTCATAATACAAATTACTCATAGTTCAAATAAGCGGAAGCAAATAAAAGTTATTCTCATTATTCCTAAATACCCAATTTCCATAACCAATAGCTAAAGCATAAAAATCCTCAAATTTAAAAAATTAGGATTCATACAAAAATTGGGGAGAAAACAACTTTAAGGGAGAATCATAAAAATCAGAATCTAAAGCTGTGATACCACTTGTTAGATATTTCTTGATGATTGGTGAAATATCAATCCTAGGATCTTGAATATCATGATTCTCACACATATATAAAACAATGATACTATGTCAGATCTGAATCCATGTTCTCTGATATACTCCTTTGATATACTTTTTGAAAGGTTTTTGGTATGATAGTCTTCCTCAACCAAATCTTTAATTAGATCTGATATACTTGTTAGATATTTCTTGATGATTGGTGAAATATCAATCCTAGGATCTTGAATATCATGATTCTCACACATATATAAAACAATGATACTATGTCAGATCTGAATCCATGTTCTCTGATATACTCCTTTGATATACTTTTTGAAAGGTTTTTGGTATGATAGTCTTCCTCAACCAAATCTTTAATTCCTTTTGGGATCTTCATTTTCTCTCAGATGGGAAGAAACTAAAACTATTTGTGATTTGGTGTCTTGTGGACGATAATCATTTCTTATGCGTTAACTTATTGTGTTCTCATTATTGCCTATAGGCTAACCGTTTGAGTAGTCACTTATTAAGCTCATATTCTCATCAGTTTCAGAAGTCTTATGATTTTCAGTAATTAGATCACTTATTTTGTAACCCAAAATAAATAGTCAATATAATTGTATTTAATTCTCAATCCAAACCTGCCTTTATTTAGCAAACTAAAATATACTTAATGCACACATTAGGAAAATCATAAAATAAAATAATATATCAACAACGTGAATTATTATTAGGACATATACCCTATTGTTAAATCGTTGGATTAGGTGGTAAATATAGCAATCAAACTCATGCTTAAGTACGAGGCAAACATACCTATAATTGGAGATATTAACTTTGATAAATTTTCCAATTTCCATGATTACCAGATTGGGTTTAATAGGCAATTTAAAGCATTAGGTATGTTGCTGAAATCAAACGTATTTATTAAGCAATATTGAGATTGCTCAAAGCAAACAACTTGACCCAAGCAATTCAAAACTTGACCCAAGCAATTCAAAACTTGACCGAGACAAGTTTGATTCTGACCGAGACAACCATAGCACTAAGGCTCCTGACCGAGACAGGACTAAGGCGCATGACCGAGACAGGACCAAGGCTCAAACGCATGACCGAGACAGAACCAAGGCCTCTAGGGCGCATGACCGAGATAGGACCAAGGCTCAGGCGCATGACCAAGACAGGTCCAAGGCTCAGGCGCATGACTGGGCCACCATCAAAACACACGACCAAGGCACCAAGGCCTGTGACCGTAACAGCAACAAGGCACATGTGCCATCTGACTGGGACAATGAAGTCAAGGCACATGGGCCACATGTGCCATCTGACCGAGACTGCCTGATCAAGGCTACTTGGCCATAGCATGGGCACGGACAATATGACCATAGTGCAGATAGCTTGCACAACAAGAAATGTGATCTTTAACTTCTTGTTTCTATTGATCACGTGTGCATATTAGTTAGTTAGTTAGGATCTATATAATCATCATCATTCTTCATTTGTAAAGAAAGAGAAAAGGATTCAATTCCATAATCATCCAAATTAATCAAAGTTTCATATCTTTCATTCTTCATCTTCAACCTTCAAGTTTCTCTTCCAAGAACTAATATAAGTTCTCGTTCAATCATCATTTTCTCTTCTTAATATGGTATCAGAGCTTTTTTTATAAAAGAGCTCTGCTACATTCAAATGGCCACCATGATTCCCTCAACCAATACACCATCGATCCAAAACTTACCTTCCTTTATAGATATTAACTTACCATACCATGTTCATCCATCAGATAATCCAGCACTTCCTCTTGTCTCATCCATGTTGAATGGACAAAATTATCACCAATGGGCAAGGGCCATGGAAGTCAGTCTTAGCACGAAATAAAAGCTACCTTTCATAGATGGAACCATTCGAATGCCTCTCAAAACAGATCCCATTTATCCAGCTTGGGGAAGAGCCAATAACATGGTTATATCATGGATCAATAGATCAGTCTCTCCATCCATATCACAAAGTATCATTTGGATAAAGAAGGCACATGAAGTATGAGATGAATTAAGACAAAGATTCTCACAAGGGAATATCTTCAGAATTGGTGATTTGCAAGATTCATTGTCAAACTTTAAACAAGGAGAACTAACCATCAGCAATTATTTCACAGAAATCAAGACCATTTGGGATGAGCTTGATAACCTTAGACCTCTACCCGTATGCAACTGTGTAGATCCAACAATCTGTACAGATGAGATTGGAGCAAAGAAGAATTGTGAAGAAGACAAAACCATCAGATTCCTAAAGGGATTAAATGATGCATACGCAGGAGTGAGATCCCAGATTATGCTCATGGATCCCTTACCAAACATAAGCAAGGTGTTATCATACAACATGAAACTCAGCTCTATGGGCAAGACTTGGATGTAAAAGCTACGACAATTGCAGGGACTTGGAAAAGGGGAGGAACACTAGGAAGAGGATCCAATCTAGGAAGAAGACCACCCAACTCACCTAGAAGAGGGTCTTGGATCAAAGGTTCAAGCCCAGTAAAATATTGCTCTCATTGTAAAAAGAGTGGACATACAGTTGAAGTTTGTTATAGGCTTCATGGATTTCTAGCCAATTTTCAGTTTACAAGGAATGAACAAGTCAATTCTGTCACCACAAGCTCCTCGAAGGAAGAAGCACAAAAGGAATTGCACCAAGCAAGCAACTCTAAAGGTGATCAAGATGGAACCATCTTTGGTCTCAGTCAGCAGCAATATCAAGGATTATTAAACGTGCTACAACAAAACAATCTACAACAAAACAATCCTATAGGGTCAAAGCATGAAGATCATGATGTGGGAAATGTAAGTAATGTCATCTCTGCAAACCAAGTGATGGATGAACCAGGTAACTCTAAAATTGTTTCAACTCATAATTCTTGGATATTGGACAGTGGAGCAACTGACCACATATGCTCCAATTTAGTCTTATATTATATGCATTACAAAATAAAGCCAATAAGGATAAAACTACCTAATGGTAACTTAGTAACAACATAAGTTTCAGGGACAATACCCATACTGCAAAACTTAGTTCTACATAATGTGTTGTACCTACCATGTTTCAACTATAACCTCCTATCTATTCCTAAACTCACCATGACTCTATCATGCATTGTTTGCTTTAATAAAACATGTGGTGAAATTCAGGACAAGAGTACTTTGAAGATGATTGGTACAACTAGGACCATCAAGGGTTTGTATGTGCTAAAGGCTACTATCTTTCATCATAAAGCAAATTCCTGCTATACTCAAGAAAATAACATTGATTTATGGCACTTTAGGCTAGGCCATACTTCTGAAAATTGTATGAGCACACTCAAACAAACTTTCCCTTTCATTAGTTTTAAGAAGAAATATGTTTGTGATGTTTGTTATGAAGCAAAGCAGAAGAAACTCCCATTCCCTACCAGTAAAACCATATCTTTACATGTTTTTGATATAATACATGCTAATATTTGGGGCCCTTTTTCTATTACATCTATACATGGACATAGATATTTTCTTACTAATGTAGATGATAGCACTATATTTACTTGGATTTTTATGCTAAAGAACAAATTTGAAACATCACATGTTTTGCAAGATTTAGTCACATTACTTGAATCAATTTTCCAAAAGAATCAAAACAATAAGGACAGATAATGGCAGAGAATTCTTGATGGAATCCTATTATTCCAGCAATGGAATCATACATCAAACCAGTTGTCCCTATACACCACAACGGAATGGAGTTGTGGAAAGGAAGCACCAACACATATTGAATGTAGCAAGAGCTCTCCTTTTTCAAAGTCAGGTACCAAAGGTATATTGGTCTTATGCTATTATTCTTGCTGTGCACATTATTAATCTTTTGCCTACACCTATGCTGAATGAAAAATCTCCTTTTGAAATATTGTATGACAAACATTCTAATTTACAACACCTAAAGGTGTTTGGTTGTCTCTCATATGCTAGTACAATCAGTCAATCTAGAACTAAGTTGGATCCTAGGTTTGCTAAATGTGTATTCTTAGGATATAAGAATGGTACAAAAGGCTTTATTGTTTTAAACTTATCCACTAGGGCCCTGCAGATTACTAGGCATGCAATTTTTCATGAAACCATTTTTCCTTATAAGACTCAGCCTAATAAATAGGGTGAGAATAGTCCCATAGAGTCTCATCTACCTATGGCTCATTATGAATAGATATTTGATATAACCCCTATTGATCATGAACCACAACCTAATTCTATTGATCATTATGAAACCATTCCTACAGACATCAATAATGAAGCCATTTCTAACCAGCCTACAGATTCCAGTAATAGCAATAATAGAAGAAGCCTTAGAGTCACTAAACCTCCCACTTATCTTCAAGATTATCATTGTGCTCTATTAAAAAAATCTACCCCTTATGGCTCCTGTAGATATCATATCTCATCCCATTCATCTTATGAACATTTAGCACCTCAACACAAACATAGAGTGATTTCCATCAGCACTCAAACTGAGCCTAAGAACTATGCTCAAGCCATCTTACATCCTCATTGGAGAAATGCCATCAATGCTGAGTTAAAGGCTCTACAACTGAAAAATACATGGACTCTCACCACTCTGCCCAAAGATAAGACCACTATAGGATGCAAGTGGGTCTTTAAAATCAAATGCAAACCCAATGGCAATGTAGAAAGATACAAGGCCAGGCTGGTGGCTAAAGGGTATACTCAAACAGAAGGGATTGATTATATTGATACTTTCTCCCATGTTGCCAAAATCAGTACAGTGAGACTTCTCATTGCCTTGGCTTCTATTCACAAATGGCACCTGAAGCAATTAAATGTAAACAATGCCTTTCTACATGGAGATCTCAATGAAACAGTCTTCATGACCCCACCACATGGCCTCCAAACATCTCCTAATCTTGTTTGTAAACTTGAAAAATCACTGTATGGCCTTAAACAAGCTAGTAGGCAATGGTTCTCCAAGTTATCCACCTTTCTACTCAAACATGGCTATATGAAATGTAAGGGGGTCATTCTTTGTTTGTTCATTGGTTATCTAACACTATTCTCACTATTGTGCTTGTTTATGTTGATGATATCATTCTCTCAGGTAACAATCTTATTGAGATCAATCATCTCAAACAACTGCTAGACACTGCTTTCAAAATCATAGATTTAGGCAACTTAAAATTCTTCCTTGGCTTTGAGATCTCTAGAAACCACACTGGCATCACCATGAACCAGAGGAAGTATACTTTAGAGATCCTTTCATATGCAGGGTTTCTTGGTTGTAAGCCTTCAACTACACCTATGATACAAGGTTCACACCTATATCAAGACAACAATGGAGATTGTTCAGACCCTAATGCCTATAGAAGATTAGTTGGAAGACTCATTTACCTTACAAACACTAGGCCTGATCTCACTTTCTCTATTCACCAGTTAGCTCAATTTATGTCCAAACCAAGTGTTCTCCACCAACAAGCTGCTTTTAAAATTCTCAGATACATTAAAAGCTCCCCTGGTTTAGGCATTTTCTTTCCTACTAATACTTCTATTCAATTACATGCCTACAATGATAGTGACTAGGCTTCTTGCCCAGACACAAGAAGATCCATCTCTGGATATTGTATATACTTAGGAAGCTCTTTGATTTCTTGGAAATCCAAGAAACAGAAAATTGTTTCCCGAAGTTCCCGTGAAGCTGAATATAGAGCCATGACACTCACCTCTTTTGAAATCACATGGCTCATCTACTTATTAGAAGACTTACAACACTCCTACTCTAAAGTTGCTTTATTATTCTGTGATAATCAATTTGCCTTGCATATTGCCTCTAACCCGGTTTTCCATGAACGCACAAAACATATTGAAATTGATTGTCACACGGTTAGAGAACAATATGCAAGTGGCAAAATTAAACTAATGCATGTGCCTACCCATTTGCAGTTAGCAGATGCCCTCACTAAAGCTCTTGGACCAAAGGACTTTGCCTCTATTCCTTCCAAGCTTGGGTTGCTTAATATATACACCCCAGCTTGT
>NC_032009.1:33670318-33670671 GCF_001865875.1 Lupinus angustifolius | reverse complement strand
TGACCGAGACAGGACTAAGGCGCATGACCGAGACAAGACCAAGGCTCAGGCGCATGACCGAGACAGAACCAAGGCCTCCAGGGCGCATGACCGAGACAGGACCAAGGCTCAGGCGCATGACCAAGACAGGTCCAAGGCTCAGGCGCATGACTGGGCCACCATCAAAACACACGACCAAGGCACCAAGGCCTGTGATCGTAACAGCAACAAGGCACATGGGCCATCTGACTGGGACAATGAAGTCAAGGCACATGGGCCACATGGACCATCTGACCGAGACTGCTTGATCAAGGCTACTTGGCCACAGCATGGGCACAGGCAATATGACCATAGTGCAGATAGCTTGCACAACA
>NC_032009.1:33632015-33670218 GCF_001865875.1 Lupinus angustifolius | reverse complement strand
ATCAAAGTTTCATATCTTTCATTCTTCATCTTCAACCTTCAAGTTTCTCTTCCAAGAACTAATATAAGTTCTTGTTCAATCAACATCTTCTCTTCTTAATAGTATTGTATGTTAAAAATATGTCTTTATTTTATACATATAAACAAAAGTGTAGAAGTGAACAAAAGCCACATCGGGAGGGTAAAAATACAAAATTTCATGATTTAATTTTTAAATTTGAACTCCAACCTAATAAAACCCGGCCTACATGGATCTTATTGAAATGGGGACAAGCCATATGGGCGGATGAGTTCTCCACGCCCTATTCAACACGAAGTAGAAATATACGTATTTATTTGTACATGTGAATTGACAGATAATCCGTGTTTACCGATCTACATTTTTATCTTATGATATTTAGTATTAAATATTTTATTTTAGTGAATTAGAATATTTTTTATTGGATATACTTCATGTTATAATCTTTATATTTATTATAATATCCAAAGTGAGATTTAGTAATTATAGTTATATCGGATTATATGGTTTTACTTTAGAAATAAAAAATATTAAAAGAAAAATAGAAAATAGTGATGATAATAATTATTTCAAGTTTTGACTTTATATATAGAGCAAATATAGGTATAACTTATACGTAAAAATTAATTCCATTCATGTAGTTGTTATGCATTGTATTATTTTATATTTATACAATTTTAGTCGGTCACTCAATTGCTATATTTACTTTCTTACAAACTGTTTTTATTTTCTAAGGCGAAATAATACAGGGTATGTCTGGCACTATGATTTTATCCACTCAAGATAATTGATAACGTGTGTACAGATCAACCGTTTGACCCGAAGCTATCGTGTTTACTTAAGTTTTTATCCTAAAATGCTGTCCATCAATCAGAATCCTAAAATGCTGTCCATCAATCAGAAAATGACGCAAATCCAGAATGAAAAATGATAACAAAACAAAATGAAATTGAAATACTTTATCAGTATCACATTTTAATTTCACAAACTTAATTGATAGAATAATTTACATCTGTAGACAGAAATCTACAAAGGTGGACTAGGTTGACAAAACAGTAACCTACCTATCAGTCCAATTAGTCCCCATGCTTCCACCATATACAAATTATATCTATTCTAATCATTTCAAGTCAAAAATTAATCATACTAGTTGATTTTCATCTCATTCTGTTTTAATAAATAATTATAAAATTTTATGAAACTAATTAAACTTTTACTAAAATATTATTACAGACAAAAAAAAAAATTCTCTTATCACTTATTCACTTATCACTTATTCACACATCCATATGATTTGTTGGATATAAAAATGAATAAGTAAGATTAAATGTAAATAATATAACTCATATAAAAAATAAATAAATTTTTCATCTATATATAAATATCTAATTTTACTGATTCACAGTTTAATCAATGAAATACATGTTCAACTATTATAACATCACATCAATATATTCTGATCAGTTTGATCTGGTGATGATAGGTATTAATAAAACTAGAATATTAGTTCCACTTGTTCCTTCTTTTTTAAAAGGACAGAGAGAGAAAAGTGAACTGAATTAAGATTAATTTTTTTACAATTAATCGATGTGAACTAATTAAAAAAGTATACGAATGCTAGTGTATAAAAAAGAAATTAACTGATGACTTTCGTAGACACAACCTGTCAATTAAATATGAACGAATAACAAGAAAAAGATTTATACAGGGAGACAAGTAAAGACACAACTCGTCAATTAAATATTAAAAAAATTATTATTATTATTATTATTGATTCTTTAAAAAATAATATAAATAAATGATGAATAATATAATAATTATATATAAATTTGTACTATAATGTTATATCATATTACACATCAATGATAAGTGAAAAACTTTTTGAAGACTCCACTTGCAATCATATAATGAGTCACCGACATCAAAACTTGAGCTGAAAACCTTGTGGGGTTGCAACTTGTTGCTTCAAATTGTATGACAATCCTTATCAAGCTTAATAACAGCTAGTATTATAATATTTTTTATACTATGGGTATTAATAACGTGACCATATTCATGCTAATAACTTAATATAAGAGTCTATATTATATTATATTATGTAATAAGATCTTTTACAAGTTGGTTTCTTGTGATGTCGGCTCCTATTTTAACTTTTTCTCAGCACCAACTAGCTTCAAAGTGTTGCCTACCTCAAGGTGGTTCAATTCATATAAACACCACCATGTTGCAGCATTCACACTTGCACACTTTTGGATTTTGACCCTTCACTTTTGTTGTTTACATGCTAAATTTGTACATTATTGTTTTGGGTTTCTTTATAGGGTTTTTTTATCCGTAGTAAAAGATTAAGGAACTCCAAAATGAACAAGTTTTATTGGGAATACTAAATGCATGTTTTTTATTCTTTAAATACAAAAAATTTAGGAAACATTTATTCTTCAAAATCCTTCTTATAATAGGTCCATATGAACAACACACATTTTATGTTGTAAGTATCATTTCCACTAATAAAGAGACAAGTACTACAAAAAACAAAAAAAATATAATACAGTAAGACATTTTTATTTTTTTATATATATAATAAAATAATATTTTTGCCATTAAAAATACAACTAAAATGAAGTATTGGCCTCCCCTTGTTACATTTTTCTAGCCTTTCACTCACACTGGTTATAACTTAGGATTTGATTTTCAGATTCACCTGATATGCAAATTTTACTATGAATCTGATGAGTAGTGATTTGAGAGTAGTGCCTATCGTAGTCTAAACTTTGTTGTACAAAAATGATATAATAAGTTATGTTCACTCCTATATCAGTATAAAAGTGGTGTGAAAAGGTACATGTGCTAATATTTTATGCATAATCCCTCTAGTTTCATGCTCTTCACAACTCGATGGTGTCATTGTTTTTACATAACAAAGAAAAAAAATCAAGGGTGGACAAGGTGGAATAGAGATCTTCTATCCCGTATCCTATTTCCAAATCTTGTTCCGATCCAATCAACTTTAAGCATATAATATAGAAATGTAATATTTTGTTTTAATTTTTTTTGTTTATGTTTACCTTTTAATTGGTGGGGACATGGTATTGGTACAGGCTCTATGACAGAATATCCTGTTCCGGACAAGGTGCGGTGGGATAATAATATATTAAAAAATCAAGATAAGGATTGAACAAAGAGAAAAACAAAACGAGTTTTTCAGACCAATTGCATAATATCTTATATATATATACACACACATATCTCATTATTCAAGATAGTTCGTGCACATCACAATAAGTTATACATTTACACACCAACTTTGATCTTAAGAAGAAGGCTAACAAAGTTATTCCAACACAACATAATCACCAACCACATCAAAAGTTGTCAATGCCAATGATGTTTCAAATTCCTGGTTTGAATATGGAGAAGGAGATGTCTGATATAGTCTCAGCTTTAACTCATGTTGTTTGTGGAGATATACCTAAAGGTGATGATTATAAGGTTCTTCATCATAATATAGATCATAGTGTAATAGTAGGAAGTGGTGTTGATACTTTTGATGCAACACTATCTTCCTCTTCTTCATCTTATGGTGGCAAGAGAAAGAGGGAACATGATATACCCTTTTGTGATTTCTCAATCTCAAATGCTGATTCATCTTATGCTACTACACCAAGTAAGTATCAAATTAAATCCTTGTAATATGAACTTTTTATTTATTTAATTTTTTGGATGGTATTGTTTTGTCTAGAGTTTTGGATATTTTGATGGGGCCCTGCATGTGTGAAATACATTAGGGAATAAAAATAATGTGTTTTTCTTTTTTAACTATTTTTCATATAGCAAGAAAGGTGATAACTACTAATTGATGAAAAAACTCAAGATTTCAAGATTCGTGTCTTACATATGTCTAAGTATAATACTAATCAGTAAAAAACAAAACCATTGCACATAAGTTACTCTGCTTTTGTTAATTCTTATTTTATGTGAAGTATCCTACAAGGATGCACATGTATAAATGTCACAAAATATAAGAAAATATTAGCAACCATACTATTTCTTCAATATATAAGTAGTCACAGAGCTAGTTTCCAACCGAAAATCGGGTCACACCATATAGAAACACATATTGTACTTTTCTTCCCATCTTTAATACAACTATATTGAATATAACAGTTGCACAATGTTCAAGAAACTGGACCAACACAACAACAACAACAGAAACAAGCCAAAGCCAAATAGGAACAAATCCTGCATATGAATACAGAACAGACAATGTGAGAAATCAAGAGCAACATCAACAAAAACAAAAACAACCACAAAGAAAATACAGAGGAGTGAGACAGAGGCCATGGGGAAAATGGGCTGCAGAAATAAGAGACCCTTTCAAAGCATCAAGAGTGTGGTTAGGAACATTTGAAACAGCTGAAGCAGCAGCTATAGCATATGACAAAGCTTCTTTGAATTTCAGAGGCAACAAAGCAAAACTCAACTTCCCTGAAAATGTGAGACTCATAAGGCAACAACAACAACAACAACCTCTCAAACCAAAATCACCTACCATTTTGTCCATTGCACCAGCCACTGAGCCTGTAGTTAAGCCTGAAGATCTAAGCATTTTGCAGGGTTCTTATGCATATGCCCCTTCTAGTAGTTTTTATGAGTATTCTCATTTTTGAGATTCTGAATTGAGTTTATATGATCAAATGATTTTGTCATCTACCATGGCTTCTCATCTTCAATCTTCTTCATCTCCATCAGCTTCTTCATTTGTGAGAGAGGCAGGTTCAATTCCTTTGCTGCCTAACTCTACTCCTTCTGAATGATCTTCATCCCGTTTATCATTATAGTGTGAGGGCGAGTCTCGACATAACAGGAAGGTTGTTTATCTTATGATCTGGAATTTATAGTTCAATTTTGGAAACAGCTTCTCCACTTGCAAAAACAAGGTTGCGTACATCTACTATTCCAAGAACTTGCGAGGTTGGAGCCGCACCGAGCCACCCATTTTAACTTTTAGTATTTTCTTTCTTATAAATATTGTTCCCCATTGGGGAGCCATAAATTTATAATCCTTATTTACTTTTTTTCCTCCATATTGGGATAGAAAATGGAGATGGGGTGATCTAATAACGTTACCACAGTCCCCAGTGAGAAGAAAAGTTAAACTATGCTAGCTTGTTATTCAAGTATTCTTGTGTCTTATACAATTGGAGTATCTCTATTTGAAATTGTCTATTCATACTGTTAACAATAGATGTCATAAGGGCTTAGAGATAAACAAAACGTAAATAGCAAGTAACTAAGTTGTCCAGCCTCAATTAAATAGGACCCAAAAAAGGAGATAAATAAATCATAGCAAAAAGTGGCCCAAGAGTTTGTTGCAACAAGTAGAAGGTAATTCAAGGTTACTAGCTAACATTCCCATAAAGACTCTCAGTAATTTGCTAACTTCATCAGTATGTGAAAGGTTAAATATTTTAGGTATAAGCAAATTTATCCATAATCCATCTAAAATAAATCCATCTGTTCAATCTATTAAAACTAATAGATTTAAATGAATATAATTCAATGGATAGTATTGGTTCATCCATTATATCCAATGGATATTCATTGATATATCCATTTGGATGACTATCCAATCCATCCAGAAAACCAAAATTTAAAAACGATTTTCTTTCCTTTGGAATTTTATTTAATATTTAAGAAAACTAAATTCAAACAAATTCATCCATAACTCTCACTCTCTCGCTTTTAATATTTTATTAAATTTATGTCAATTATATGACATATGTACGTATTTAATATTACAATTTTATTCTTAAAGTACATAACATATATATATAAGCATGAGAAAAAATGTATACACTAAGAATGCATAAGTTTTATGCACTATCACTACATCATCCACCATTTATATTTAATCATAATTGATTCTTCAAAAAAAGTAATCAAATGAATGATAAATGATGTAATGATTATGTATAAATTTTTATACTTACAGTGCATAGATAATACACTCTATAAGTATTTCTAATTTTTTACACGTAAAACCTTAAACATCACATGCGTGTAAAATATTGAAAAAGAAATATTTTTCTATCAAAGTTCAAAAAAATC
Organism: Lupinus angustifolius; assembly: GCF_001865875.1. Taxonomy (NCBI): domain Eukaryota; kingdom Viridiplantae; phylum Streptophyta; class Magnoliopsida; order Fabales; family Fabaceae; genus Lupinus; species Lupinus angustifolius. The sequence continues at coordinate 33,664,092 of NC_032009.1, read as the reverse complement.
AATTTTTTTAAATAAAAATGATTTTTAAAAGTGTTTTATAAATAATTTTATAAGTATTATTCTAAAAGGTGGTTTTAAAAAATATTTAGTTGAGATAGTAATTTTTAAAATAGTCATTTTTCAATAATATTTTTAGTTCTAATAATAAAAATCAAATGGTACATGCTTGATTCCCGTTAAGCAAGATGTCGGGTTCGAGTCTTGTGAATGAAAAAATGTCCGCTGGAAGAATTAGCCTCACGTACATGTTGATGTTCTCAGCTCGGACAGGATTGCTTCTAGTGCGAGGATATGTGAAAAACCAAATAAAAAATAAAAATCAAATAGATTGAATGTTCATTCATCCAAATCCATGAAAATGGAGTCATGTATGGATTGGACGAATTTGATAACTTAAACTACAGTTTAAATGGAATTAGATAGATTGATAGATGACTTTCCATTCATTCATTCATCCATTAACATCCAAATCAAAATCCAACCATATTTGCAGGTATGTAACTCTAGCCTAAATGACACGACCTATAAATAATAATGCATCTATTTAACTTTGATCCTCAAAGGGCCTGGCCCTCCCGTCCTCACTATTTTGATTTAATCTAGTGTTGTTCAGGTTACATTTTTATGAAAATTATTTTAAATAAAATGAGTTTAATTTAGAAGTTATTTTATGTAAAAAACTTACATTGCTAATCATCCTTTCGCCCTCTTGTGGATTCATCCATATGCACTTTGTTTTTGCTAGGAATAAGATCGCTAGATATGGTACAAAACCAAAAATTAAAATAGTGAAAAAACATACTCCACAAGATTTTGACGAAGTTCATCCTAACCTCGAAACAAAAAAATGTATTTTTAGATTCTGTTTATTTTAAGAATCCTATCCAATTAAAAATAAACGGAACTACTTTTTTCTTTAAGAAAAACGCCAATCAAATGCACTGTGCTCTTCATCTCAAATAGAAACCCACAGATATAGTCATGCCTAAAATCTATTATATCTATTTAATAACAATCTAATAAAAAAAACTTCTTCATACCATATGTCATCTCCTCTTCATATTTTTTCTCTCTATGTCAAATATCATCTTCTTCTCACATTTTTCTCTCCTAAAATGTTTAATGTTATTATTACTATGTACATTCTCACACTATCCTTACTTTTTATAATTTAATATTAATTAGTGATTGGTCCATGTCGCTACCCCACCAAAATTTAATCTTTACGGTACCTATGTTTTATTATATTAAAAAGTAATAGTCATTAAACATTAGATGAGATTGAAATCATTTTTTACACTTGAACTAATTTTTTACATTAATTTATCTATATTATTTAACGTTTAGAATTAATCTAAGAATACTTGTATTTTTTCACCTCATTAAAGTTTTGTGACACTTTTCCTACTGAATTTTAACATCACAATTCAGATTCTTTGAATTTTAAACCTTACAAGAAATTGAAATTATTTTTCACATCCGAACTATTTCTTTACATTAATCTATCTATATTATTTAAAGTTTACCATTAATCTAAGAATACTTGTATTTTTTTCACCTCATCAAAGTTTTGTCATAGTTTTCCTACTGAATTTTAATATAACAGTTCAGATTGTTTGAATTTTAATTTTTCTCTATTATAATTAAAAAAGTCAAATTTATTAATAATATAATAAAAAAAAACTTTTTCATGTTACATGTCACCTCATCCTCACATTTTTTCCTTTCATGCCGCATGTTACCTCCTCCTCATATTTTTCTCTCCTAAAATGTTCGATGTTATTACTATGTATGTTCCCACACTATCCTTACTTTTTATATGTTGGTAATTTAATACTAATTAGTGATTTGTCCATATGGCTACCCTACCAAAATTGAGTATTTACAGTACCTATGTTTTGTTATGTTAACAAGTAATATTCATTGAACATTAGATGAGATTGAAATCATTTTTCACATCCGAAATTATTTCTTTACATTATTCTATCTATATTATTTATCGTTTACCATTAATTTAAAAATACTTGTATTTTTTCACCTCATCAAAGTTTTGTGACACTTTTTCTACTAAATTTCAATATCAAAGTTCAGATTCTTTGAATTTTAATTTTTCTCTATTATAATTAAAAAAAAATCAAATTTCAAATTGAAGTTTTTTATAACTTTTAAATATATTTTTAGTAAAAAAGACTCATATAGTATAACGACTTGATTATCATATTTTCATTAAAAAATTGTATTTAAAATTGATAAAATCATTTCATTTTCTATAAATTTAAAATATTTATTTGAAGTCTTAAACTTTCAGTTTGCTATTTCCATTAGAAAATTAAAATTAAAATTTGTCATTTATTATCTTTATGTGTTTGACCATGCAAATATACAGATAAGACGTGCATTCTTAATAATGTAAATGTATGAGAAATATATGTGTTTTAACTATGTGAATACACGAGTAACATATGTTTTTAATAATGTGAATGTACAGATAACATGTATTTTTAGTCATACGAATGCACGGGTCACATGTGTTCTTAACAATACGAGTGCACATCACATGTGTATTTTTAACTATGCAAATGCACAAATAACATGTGTTTCTTAATTATGTACATGTAATGTGTTCTTAATCTTGCAGCAAAGAAGTATTAGGTTATGCTAATGCACAAGTAACTTGCTAGTTTAGGTTTAAATTAAAATGAAGTTGACGCTTAATCTAAATTAATAATGGCCAACCTGATGATCTTAGAATGCTATGAATTAATTAATATTCACAGGCTCATACTCCACCAAAGATAAATTTAGGCATGTACTATTGAGGAGTTTGCGGGAAAATAAAGTCATAATTTTTCCTCTAAATTGATTTTTTTTAGTGTATAAAAGATTAAGTGAAGATAAAAAAGTGCATCATGAACTCAGTTGTGGGGAAACAATTTTAAACGAATGTAATATATATGCACAGTGTATAAAGATTTATACACAATCAATATATCATTCACTATTTTTTTTTTTTTTTTGAAAATGACATACATTTTTTTTAATGTTCACTGATGAATTATCTCTTGCTTCCAGCAGATCCAAGTAACTCAGTTTCAGTTTTTGGACTCGGATAATATATGATTGCATACAGCTCAGAAATTAACAAATTGCATGAGAATGTGGAATCACAACAAAGGCACAAGCGAATATGTAACGACCGACAAATAAATGAACAAGCACTGGATTTCTTGCCACTGCTAGAAACAAGACCTTTTGGGATCCAGTTAGATGTCAGTGATAAGGTATTGTTCCAGTAGTATACAACCAAAACAAAACTACTTTCAGTACTAGGAAACCATATTTCTGGCTACATGAATCACAATGTAAAACAAAAAAAAGATCATCGTTTAATGCAAATCCTCACCAACATGGTCGATGGGCAATTCAAATTAACATTCCTGATAAGGCAACTTCAGTCCAAAATCACAACTATGTTGAGGTGCCCCTGCAATTAGCAAAAACAAACATTATTATAAAATAGGAAATGTTCGCAAATTCTACATGGCATGAAAACAGCTTTAAAAGCATTTGCCAAGGAAATCAGTTGGTGTCAAAAAATAATTTTAAATTGGATGCATGTCATGAAATCCGACATACAAAACGCACCAAAATGGTTTGGTGTGTCTGTGATTTACGGGAGGGGGGAAGAGACAAAAGCTTTACTTGTGACTGTACTTGCTGATATGGACCTTGACCTTCTTAAACCTTCAAAGCAGCTTTATGCACCATGGTTTCCTTGTGTATCTGATGACAGCTTTTCTCCACAAGATCAAGCAGTTTCTCCAAGTTGGCGGACCAAGAGTTAAGAATGTCGTTGCTATCCTTGACTGTTTGGAAACAAACTATTCCCATTGGCCTATCAATCTTAGCCACCAGTGCCTTAGACACAACCATCTCTGAGAGATGCTTCTCAGCTTCCTGAGTTTCGTAAGGAAAATTAATTAGGATTTTCACACTACATAGATGGAGAAAAATATATTTTAACACATTAAGAAATGCAAGTACATTCACTCGACATCCATATTCAAAATAAGCTCAACAATAAATAAGACAATAACATGCTTGAGGTGGCAAGTGAACTAAAGCAGCAAACCAACATAGACTGATGCTTCCAACCCCTATCCTTCACAGGCTTCACATTGTGAAACTGAGAACTAGCCTTTTTCTTTATAAAACTAGTATACAATCAATGAACAACTCACAACAGCACTACTTACAGCATAAATAAAAACTGGCATTACAAACCTGCACACTGAGACACAAAAGCTCTGCAAGTCTCTTCAAAGTAATCCTCGCATAGTACTTTGATACAACAAGGATATTCTGAAAGGAAACAAAAGTATTAAGTGTGAAATACAAGGCATACCCCACAATACTGACCAACCAAATTGATGAGATGGGAACAAAGAAATATAAAGGTCCAGTCAATTACATGTTCAATTATTCTTTGCCTCAGATCTTCTGCTGCTTTTTCACCCAAAGATTTCCCAGAGATCTTCTCATTATCAAACTCAGACTTATATGTATCCCACAGAGTTGTCCATTGGATGACCTCCATGGTGACAATTTGTTTCAAAAGTAGCCTATGGCACATATAACAGGCACATCAGATGACAAATAAATCATAACAAATTATTTGAACATGTGCAAGAAGACATGAGATTAAAATTAAAAAAATATACTTAAAATTTGGAATCTCAGATAGATTTTTGTCCTCCAAGGTTGAATTGAGAAGGCTTGACTGCATTGGATCATGTGGTGCTAGAACCAAGTACCAAGAAATTTTCCTCAGGATCTATACATAAAGATAATATTCAGAAAAAGATAATGTCGTATAACAATACAATCAGCAATAACAGACAAAGCAAATAAAGCCTACCGGAATCCACTCTGCAGGGTTTTCTTTGACAGATGGAATCTCATATATTGACTTGTAGCAACGGCAAATTTCAAGATAGTCATTGTTATGGGAATAATACCTTTAACAATAAACAAAAACCAACATAAGACAATAAAGACTTTTAAGATCCACAGCATGCAGCAACATGAAATAGGTATTGACAAAAATAAAGTGAATCAGGTCCAGACAACAAGTTGGCATGAGTGACAATTGTTAAATAAAGCTTTTTGCAGATTAGGTGGTGATATTTATTCCCACAATTTGTGTCATCTCATGTTACAATAGTGGGACAGCAGATACTCATGGTATGCAAAAAATATTAATGAGCAAGATGTAAATTATAAACAACAACAACCACCAAGCCTTAGTCCAATTTACAAAAAAAGATGTTGACTATGCAAGTAGAATATATTTAGAGCGACATATTTTCCATTCTGAGAATAGATATTAATTGTAAAAAAACAAGGAACAGTTTTGTTAGGAAAGAAAGCTAAAACCTGTTTTTTTGTTTACTATAATTTCATTATATTTTTAATGTCAATTAGTCAAAGACTCCATGAGATTTTAATAGTCCCTTTCCATACAATTCTAAGTGGCAGCAGCATGTCATGATGCTAAGCTGTGACATATGAACCACATCATGATCATGGTTTTCATTTGATGTTTCACAGCATTATCTAAAGTTGGGTACAATTAATTACAAGAAGATGTGGTTATGAAGACCTCCACAAGCAAAACATTGTGGCCACAACTGCAGTTGCAGACAGCAATTTAAAACCATGAATTTATGGTTGATGTAAACACGGTGAAGAATTGGGATCTATTAGGTAAGAATCTAAAGTAGGGAACTAGGGGTTCAAATACCGAATCATTAGTTCATAATAGATCCGCTTCAACTCCAGCAAAGATGGTATATCTGCAGCAGGCTCTTCAACAACATTATCACCTTCTTTAGGCTTTTTCTTTTCCTTTGATGCATCAGCATCAAATACTCTTGGACTGATCTTTCTTGAGAGTATTTGTGCACGGACATAATCCTGGCGATCTAGGCACAAACGAACCTACACATTTAACATAGAAAATTTTCAAATCAGCAGGCTAAATTGCAGAACAAGAAATTAATGGTCTACATCTGATGTCATTGCTCAAAGAAATAGAAGAAATTCTCATACTTGTTCAAGAATGAATGCAATTTTCTCTGTTTTTGCCATGGCGCCAAAAGTTTCCACCTGTTAAGATTACCCATGTTAAGTAGACTGAAAGATAATTGTACTAACTGGTTATATAAAAGCCAATACAAAATGACACATCCACACTTACCGCAACTTCTTGCATCAAATCAGCGGCTTCGGCTATAAGCCCTTGTTCTTCCTTGATCTTTGCAAGTTTCTTCACCAATCTAGCTCTCTCAATCTCAACGTATATCTAACAATATATACAGCAAGCATCTTATTAGATGAACAATACTATATTTGGATAATATAAGACGGAATACAGAGTGCAAACATCATATGCTCACCTTCCCTGCTGATACGCTGTTCAAAGTTTTGATAAGTTCTATGCGAGTATCAACATCTGGTGTTTCGTCAATATATTGCATAGCCTGCTGGACCATTGCTGTTACAGCCTGTGAGCATAGAATAAGATTATTAATAGTGAACCACACCATGCTTCTTGTAGCATTTAAAAGACAACCATATCATATCTGAACTCCAAGCAATGAATTTATAAGTTGTCAAATACACATGGTTATGCAGATAGCCTATTCTAACATAACTCCAAAAATCAGGTATTAAAATTCTCAAGGTCCTAGCAGACTGATTGCAGATGATGAAATCAGTGAAGAAAGTCAAACCCATATTCTCTCTAACATGGTTTCAAACTGTGGTTATGTTGGAAGTCCCACGTCGCCGACTCCCTGGCCTCAATCTCCAGCTACGGTTTATATACCATGGTATGAAAGCTTAACATGGTATCAAAATAAAGAGCCCAACTTTTCCCGGTTCTCTGACACAGGCCAGAAAGAGCCTTTCGCCCGGTTCGACAGGTTTATGTGGAGGGGGTGCCTCAATATCCAGAGTGTGGTTTATATATTTGTTGGGCTACTCAATCTCCACATATGGAAACTTAACAGGTTACTTAATTTGAATGCAAATGTGGGAAAATTTTGGTTTGTGGTTGCTGAAGACACTTTAAAACATTGCTTTCTAATTTCACAAATATGCAATGCCCAATTAGGCGTGTAAACAAAATTCCATCAACAAACACTCACTCAACATTTGTAAATAGTAAATACACAACCATTCTAAATAAACACAAAAAACTAGGAACTTTTCAAAGCAAGTTAAAACCCTAAACCTGACACAAAACACACCAACACCTAAGAGATTCTTCCTTCCGACAATCAAAACCTAGACGCAATATAATCCATGGATGAGTGAGCTGCGATTACCTGCTTAAGTTGTCCACGTCGTTTGGACAACAGAATAATCTGATCGTTGAGGGTTTTCCAAGCTCGAGCATCGAAACAGAGCTTCAAAATGTCGGTAGCGGCCTTTCTGGTTCCGGCAACCTCACCGGCGAGCCGCATCTGCTTTTCTACATTGAGTAATTGCTCTATCGACGCGTCTAAATTCCCCGTGTTCGCCTACAAAACAAATTCATAAGAACCGTTTGTTACAGTTACATAATCACTAGACTCAAATAAAACGAACAAAAGGAATAAATAACCTAATAATCTAGCTAGGTATTATGATAAGAGAGAAAATAAAATAAAAAACTATTGAGCAAAATTGAAGTGTGGAAGGGATGAATGAAGTAGAACACGCATGAAGCATAAAGATAGAAGGATCGTGTCAAGTGAGAGTACCATTGTTGGGTTTGGGGTTGAGAGAGAGATCTGTGGAGAAGTCGCTGATTATAGATTGAAAAGTGAAAATGGAAGGAAAAGTGAGAGCGACGAGAATTTAGAAGCTCTTATTGTTGGGCCACCACCCCAGTTGCAATGGGCTCAACTACCATAATTTCAGCCCAACAATTTCTATTGCTTAGGCCTTTGTCCATTCGGTTTCAGTCTTTTTGTGGCTAACTACAAAATAGTAAATCTTCCCATAAAAAAATAGTGATGAAAAGTGAAAACCTAACCCGAACATGTAGGTATTAGGTATATGCTCAGTCAACATGAATTTAACATAGAAAATCCACTTTCATTCCGTTCAGGATTCACTGATTTTAAATATTTGGTTCCGATTTTAATATATGTGATATTCTACACCAACTCAAACCTAATTTAGATAATAAATATTAAATTATATAATTATTATCTATGTGTAACTTACATGTATTATACACTAAAGAATAAAAACATCAATCTATTATCTTCTTCTTTTATTATTTATTTATTAAAGTATGGACACGAGTGCTATTATTACTACATTGGACATCTTCCTTTCTTGACACTTAAAGTTTTTTGGGACAAAATTGTAAAACCTATTTTTTTCTTAAAAAATAAAACAAAAAACATATTTATACATACCTTTCAACTTTTTGCAGTGACATTATTACACATATTTCAACTTTTGCAGTGATATTATTACACATCTTTCACCTTTCAAGGGGAATAAATTGTGAAACCCATTTTTTCCATTGAATATCTTCCTTTCTTAACACTTGAGTTTTTTGGGACGAAATTGTAACACCCGTTTTTCCTTAAAAAATAAAACAAAAAGCAACACACCTTTCAACTTTTTGCAGTGACATTATTACACACATTTCAAATTTTGCAGTGACATTATTACATACATTTCACCTTTCAAGGGGATAAAATTGTAAAACCCATTTTTTCCTTAAAGTATCTTATTAAAAATAGAAATGACTGTTATTATTACTATATTGGATATCTTCCTTCCTTAACACTTGGAGTTTTTAGACAAAATTATAAAACCCATTTTTCCTTGAAAAATAAAACAAAAAACCAATTTATACACACCTTTCAACTTTTTTGCAGTGACATTATTACACATATTTCAACTTTTGTATTGACATTATTACACACATTTCACCTTTCAAGGAGACAAAATTGTAAAACCCATTTTTTCCTTAAAAATAAAACAAAAAACATATTTATACACACCTTTCAACTTTCTGCAGTAACATTATTACACATATTTTAAATTTTGCATTGACATTATTACACACTTTTCACATTTCAAGGGGACAAAATTGTAAAATCCATTTTTTTCTTAAAAAATAAAACAAAAACATATTTATACACACCTTTCAACTTTTTGCAGTGATATTATTACACACATTTCAACTTTTGCATTGATATTATTACACACATTTCACATTTCAAATGGACAAAATTGTAAAACTCATTTTTCCTTAAAAAATAAAACAAAAAACATTTATACACACCTTTCAACTTTTTTCAGTGATATTATTATACGTATTTCAACTTTTGTAGTGACATTATTACACATCTTTCACCTTTTAAATGGACAAAATTGTAAAACTCATTTTTCCTTAAAAAATAAAACAAAAAACATTTATTACCTTTCAACTTTTTGCAGTGACATTATTACATGCATTTCAACTTTTGTAGTGACATTATTATACACCTTTCAATGGGACAAAATTGTAAAACCATTTTTTCCTTAAAAGTATCTTATTAAGAATGGAAATGACTGTTATTATTATTATATTGGATATCTTCCTTTCTTGACAGTTGGAGTTTTTGGTGACAAAATTGTAAAACTCATTTTTTCCTTAAAAAATAAAACAAAAAGCATATTTATACACACCTTTCAACTTTTTACAGTGACATTATTACACACCTTTCACCTTTCAAGGGGACAAAATTGTAAAACCCATTTTTTCCTTAAAAAATAAAACAAAAAACATATTTATACACACATTTCAACTTTTGTAGTGACATTATTACACACATTTCACCTTTCAAAAAACATATTAAAGTCCAACATTTAAAGTTGTGTAAAAAAATTGAACACGTAATTTGAATTTTGTGTTAAACTTTAACATGTTTCAAATTTTGCTTCCAGCATGCCACGTTTATTACTTCTTCTCCTCTCTCCACCCTTATTACTTCCAACTGACAATCACGACCATTCATTTCTTCTTCTCTTCTCTCCACATTTATTACTTCCAACTCACAATGACTATTCGTTTATTCTTCGTCTCCAAACCCTATACGCCTTAACTCTTATACATCTTAACTGTTATACACATTCCTATACATCTTCAATCATCTACTTAAGGTAACTGAGTATTTTATTTTACCTTTGTACTTTCATACTTAGATTTTTTATTTCAAGCATATTACCTTTCAAACATGAAGGTTGTGTTTGCAAAGGTTTTACCTTTGATCAATGGTAACTGATTTTTTATTAACATGCGTTCAAAGGTTCTTCCTTTTTTCATTTTTTTGAATCATCGTGTTACTTTTTCCAGATCCCATCTATATTCACATTTCTGGTCTTAAAAATGTGATATTGAATATTCAAGATGTCAAAGTTTTACCTTTGAATTATGTTCAATGACATTTTTTATCCAAAACTTTGACCTTTGAATCATGAAGGTTTTGTTTCCAAAGGTTTTACCTTTGATAAATGATAACTGAGATTTTGTGAAAATGCGTTCAAAAGTTCTTCCTTTTTTGATTTTTATGGATCATCATCTTACTTTTTCCAGATCTGATTTATTTTCACATATTTTGTCTTAAAAATGTGATCATAAATATTTGTTTTTTGCTATTTGTCGTTGTTCGTCATATGTATTTGCTTCCAAGTTTATCCTTTCTTGCATTTTTGAATCATCATCTTAGTTTTTCAAGATCTGGTCTACTTTCACATTTTTGTTTCTTAAAAATGTGATCTTCAATACATATTTGTTACATGCGTTTGTCTTACGAAGGTTATTGTTTCTTCCTTTTCCAGCTGTATATTTTTTTTATAGTTTTTTCCGAAAGTCATTGTTTGATGACTTTTTGTAGTTGTTCACATACTTATTTCTGTTTCTTGAAATATTGAATTTATATTTGTTACATGCATTGGTCTTTGAAGGTCATTGTAAGATCACTTTTGTCACATTCTTCCTTCTCCAGCAGTGATGATACTTTCACATTGTTACCTTAAAAATGTCAACTTTAATATTTTTTGTTATTCAATATATATTTGTTATATTTCTGTTATTTGTCATTTATACTTTTTTGCTTCAATATATATTTGTTTATAGTTTTTTTCCGAAAGTTATTGTTTGATGGCTTTTTGTAGTTGTTCGCATATTTATTTCTATTTCTTGAAATATTGAATTCATATTTGTTATATGCATTGGTCTTTGAAGGTTTTTGGTAAGATGAATTTTGTCACCTTCTTTCTTTTTTAGTAGTGATGATATTTTCACATCGTTGACCTTAAAAATGTCACCTTTAATACTTTTTGCTATTCAATATATTTTTGTTATATGTCTTTTATACTTTTTTTGCTTCAATATATATTTTTTATAGGTTTTTCCGAAAGTCATTGTTTGATGAGTTTTTGTAGTTGTTCCTCATATTTATTTCTTTGAAGATGAGATATTGATTATATATTTGTTGCATGCATTGTATAAGTGATATACTTTCAAAGTTGTTGAATTTTTATTGACCTCTTATGATATTCTTCTTGCATATTTCTAATGACCTACTTATAAATTTGTTGAATTTGTTACATGAATTTGTAAGTCACCTTTATGAAATTGTCTCTGATATTATACGATGCATTGGTAATGACTTATTATCAATTGTCACTTTTACTGCATTATATTTTCAAAAACTTTTGAAAATATCACTACTGTGACTACCTTATATCTATCAAGTATGTTGTACTTAATTTACGACGTTCACTCTCAGCATGTCCATTGTTGGTTGGTCATCATTATTTAAAGATTAACAGTATGATGTTTATTCTGAGTTAATATAACAATTTTGAGTAACGGTTGGTTGTTGTTCTTTTATTTAAAGAGGCTTACTACGTATATATTGCTATTATTACTCTCATTTATGTTTTAACAACTAAATTTTTGCCTATGTCTAATAGCTACTATCTTCTTTTTTTATTTTTTTATTAAGAATGGAAAATGGCTGCTATACCATATAGGACAACTTCCTTTAAAGCATATTTTAAATTTTGTGTGAAACTTCAATATTTTTCAAGTTTTGCACTGTTATTAATTCATCATGCCACGTTTTGTTGTTTTGTTCAAATCCACTGTTCATGACCATTCATTTCTTCTTCTTCAATATGTTACTAATAATATTTTGCTATTATTACTCTCATTTGTTTTTTATTGGCTAATTTTTTTTCTAGCATTTTGTTTAAAAATGAAATGTCTATGCCTAATAGACATTGTCTAAAGTATTAGCTAATATAATTGAAGACAATCATTGAGTAATGTCTTCAATTATTGCTTCTGGAATTTTTCGGGATGCTATTATTACTATATCATCTTTGTTTTAATGCACATTGTCTAAAGTTGAGTCTAATGCTGAGAGTCATATCTTCAATAACAAATAAGGTATGCATAATATATGGTAGCTTACTTATTAGCTAACCTCTGTAAAAAAAATTACCTAAACAATTTTTATCTTACTACATTATCATTTTTTCATGAATTTTGAGTCATGTTTTCAATCTGTTTTACTTAACTATTGTTGTTAGTTTTTGTGTCGCTTAATGTTTTTTTTGGTGGTGGCTTAATGTTTTCAAGTTATTATTTGTTGTATTAATGTCAATATCACGCCCGTTCGAGCAGCTAAGGGATTTAAATGACTCAAAACACCTATGGAAGATAGGTGTTAGAATTACAGAAATTTGATATGTTCAACTTTCACCTAAACCCGGACATCTAGAAGTGATATTGATGGACTGCAAGGTAATATTACATAAAAAAACATTTATATCTCACTATTTCGATTACTAACCATCTTTTTTTAGGGAGACAAGATCCAAGTTTCTATTAAAAAAGAAGAATTCAATCAATGGAATGATCATTTGATTGAAAATAACATTTATGTCATGCATAATTTTAATGTGTTCCACAATGATCTTCAATTTAATGCATGTAGTCATGCCTACAGATTTCAATTTACTGCTGGTACAACTCTAAGAGAAAAAGAGTTTGCTAATATTCCTCAGTTTGAATATGCTTTTAAAAAGTTTTTTGAAATACTTGTTGGGGACTTTTATGCTGATTTGTTAGTAGGTAATTTTTTTTAGTAAAATATTTTTTTTCATATTCATCTAATTTTTAGTTTATTTATATTGTATTAATACTTCATTTTTATTAATTTTGTAGACATTATTGGTGTTGTTGATAAAATGGTTTTCTCTCAGACACAAGCTTCTTTGAAGAAGATTATTTTCAATCTCAGAGATTCTAGGTAGTAACTTTAATTTGTTCTTTTATTATAATTATTAATTCAATGACTTTATCTCACAAGTTTTTTACTCTTTGTTTTAAGCAGTGGTGATGTTATCACATGTACTCTCTAGGAATCTCATTCCATGAAGTTTTTTAACTATACAACAACTTCACAGTTGGTGAGCTCATGATTGTTTTGCTGACACATGCCAGAGTTAAGGAAGGACAAGATATTTTTTATCCTTCTACAAATATAAACATGCATATTCTGATTATTGAATTATGAATTTGACTTTGAAGTTGATTTTTTAGGTAAGTATCCACCTACTGTTAGAAATTCATAGTGTGGATCGAAGATATTGATTGACGATGAAATTCCTGATTATCAGAAATACAAGGATAGGTACATTGTATACAAGTCTCACATTCTATTATTTTTCATCTTTTTTGTTGTTTTGTTATCTTATTAAATTTTTGTTTATTGGTCAAACTCATATTCTGTTTTATGTTACTTTTTTTTTATAGTTTTGCAACTTTAACTTTGTCACGTGACTCATTAAGCCAAGGTAATAGTCAACTGTCTCAATATTATAATTTATATGATGATGATCGGTTCATGTACAAGGTTGAGGTGAAGAGTCTTTCTGAAATTGCAGCCTTAACATCAACTGAGGTATATTTATGTTGTGTTTACAATTTTCGTATTAGTTATGTCCTTACCCAACTTTGTTAATGTCAGGAAATAACTTGTGTTACTATTGGAACAACTGCAATGTTTATTGTGGGAAAACAAAGGGAGTATTATGGTGGTTGTTCAAAGTGCACTAAGAAGGCTGATTTGAAGGACGTTTCGTTCACGTGCAAATGTGGAACATATAACTTGAGTTCTACACCAAGCTAATACAGTTTCATTATAGATATTACTTTTAAAAATTTATACTTCTCTATTACCTTTCTTATTTTTAATATGGATTATTTATTAAGGTACAAATTGGTCATTAAAGTCATTTATGAGAATGGAAGTGGAAGGTTTGTGTTTTGGGATCGTCAATGTGCTGATATTATTGGAGTATCTGCATTCGAGCTTAGAAGATGGATGGTCGCAGTACGTACTTTTCCAGTTATACATTATCTAGATTGAAATCACATTGGTACATCATTTTTCTATTACAAAAGTTTATAATTTTTCCTGTTTATATATGAAGGAAGGTGATGATGATCCAAATGCATTCCCTCTAATGCTTGACATATTGCTTGAAAGGATAATGGCATTTAGAGTCAAAGTCCAACCATCTTACCACCAATCCTCTATGATAAGGCTATCTGAAAGTCCGGTCTTGATCAAGGCTATTGCTGATCAGTTTGGAACATCGGACATACATATTGTGAGTTAATGATATTTGTGTTTTATCCAGTTTTTAATCAAATCTTATTTTAACATAATGTAAGTTAATTTTTACCTGTTTTTAACCAGGGTTCAACCTCTGAGGACCTTAACGGAAAGTGTCATCTCAATAACATATCTTAATATGAATATGTGAGTGGCATCCATAATTGATTACAATGTTTGAGATGCAAATGTAACTCATGTTATACTTGTGATTTATTGACATGTTTTTCAACTGGCATGGTTAGTCTGTATCTATCACTGTTGATCATGATACAGACAACCTTCAATTACTAACTCCAACCAAGAGAATGTCGGTTGACTTAGATTTGGACCTGCCACAAAGCCCCATCTTTAAATCTACTCAGTTGTCATCTTCGAAGGTGACAAAACATATCAAGACCAAGTGACTAATAGAAGCGTGATAAATTATGTATAACCTTTTGAGAACTATATTTTGATACATCATAGTTTGATGTATATTTTGTGACCTCATCCTTAAGTTCCCACAAACTGAGACTGGCTAAGTTTGAAACATTGCTTTCATATATATATTATTGTGAATATATTTTGCTATTAGTAACTGATAAGTACATAACACAAAAGTATCATCTAACTCCCCTTATGTTTTGTGAATTTACTTATTTACCTTTGATGACTATCTAAGTACTTTTAAAAGTAATATAATTTGTTTATCACATTAATTCAAGTTAATTGTTTATGTTGTTTAATATACAAATTCATTAACCATAACACATAAAACAATAGTGATATTTTATTATTTGGGTTGGTGCATGATATATCATAGAGTATGTGATATACTTTTTTTTAAATGGATCGTGATGGATGCTAATGGTCATTATTTAATATCGATGATATTATGACCTTTAAATGAAAATATAGTCGTGAACAAATACAATTACTTTTTTCTTCTATTTATTCATTTATTTCCATGTATAATTTATATCATTAATTTCAAACGTTAATAAAATTTAATCATTTCACAATTTGAGATTATTGCATCAAAGATATTAATAACATATTTCTCTTCTTTTTTTGGGGTGATTTCATTAAACATTAACGTGTAAAACCAAATATAACTTCAAATCATGCAACATTTAAAAAAAAAAGTCATTAAATGTGTTTATTTCTCTTAAACATTAAAATCTTATGTTATAATCTATATGTATAATCGTACAATCGTATTTGACAATGGTAGGTTACAAACATCACATAAATTTATAGATATTAAACAAATAATTGATCTTTAACATTATAAACTCTATATTTATTCAATTTTTTTTGCAGATCAATCACCATTCTTTGAATGACAAACTATCTTCCCAGTATTACTTTGTGGATATACAGATTTGATTTTCCTATGCAATATGCAATTTTATATAATCTAACATATTGGAATTATTTTATATAACTTTTTCTACTTTTACATTATGCAGGTTAGTTGACATACTATTTTCAACATTACATTGGAAAACACAATGTTGTAATCATGATGAAGAAAATAGGTATGTAGTCTTTTAGAAGAAAAGTAAAAATTAAAAAGTTTTAAAAAAGTATGTCAACTCAGTAGAGGAAGAGTGAGAAAGGCAAAAGTCATTCCCCTTCTTTCCTTTTCTTAACTCATCTATCATTCTCCCTTAGGACCTCAAACCCTACTGCAAATATAATGGTGAATCCAGCTAGGTCTTCAAAAAAACGTTAACTTCTCTAACATGCTATTTCTTCTCCATGCTATTTCTTCTCCATGCTTCTTAAAGTGCTCAGGTAAGATTCTATGTTCTTTAGAATCATTATCGTTTTGGATTACAAAAGAAGGGAAAATAATTTCATAACTTTGTTTTACTACCATTGTTGTTTTCCTACTGAAAATAATTATTCCTCTTTTAGAACTTCTTCCTTTGAACTCTGTTCTTAACAACTATATTTGTGTTTAGTATTTATGATTGAAGAAAGCAAGTTGTTTGTCAATACTTCATTTAGAGCTGTGTGTACAACATTCTCCACATATGGTAATGTTTCTGTTTCATTAAATAATGGTTCTGTTTTTTTATATAATGTCTCTCCCAAAATACGTGTCTATGTATATTTACAATGAATTAATATATATTTTAAATTGTATGAGTATCTAATTTTAGTTATATATGT
This sequence comes from Lupinus angustifolius, assembly GCF_001865875.1. Lineage (NCBI taxonomy): Eukaryota > Viridiplantae > Streptophyta > Magnoliopsida > Fabales > Fabaceae > Lupinus > Lupinus angustifolius. Next base: position 33,647,182 of record NC_032009.1, on the reverse strand, counting down.
TGTTGTTACTTATTTTAATGGAAGAACATGTTATCTGAATTATGTTTTGTAGATTCTGGATTGGTGTTTATGAGTTACATTATTGAGTATACTATAATTGGTGATTCTTTCTGATTAATGTTTTTACTTTCTGTGATTCATTCTGAAGTTTTAACTCAACTATATGAAATTGTCACTGATATTATAAAATGCATTAGTAATAATTTATTATCAATATGGTAAGTGTTACTGCATTATATTTTCAATAATTTTTTGTCATTTTTATACTGTGACTATCTTATATCTATCAAGTTTGTTTTAATTAATTGAAACAAGTTGAGTGTCAGTATATCCATTGTTGTTGGGTGATCATTATTTGAGTACTTATTCAACAAATGATCATTATTTGAAGACTAACATTATCATGTTTATTCTAAACAAGCTTACTAACAATATATTACTATTATCTTTGTTTTAACAACTACATTTTTTGTTTAGTAGTTGTTGATTGTGTGAATTCTATAACAAATTGAGTATTGTCTTCAATTATTGCTTCTTGAATTTCCAAATTGTAAATAGTTTACTCTTATGGGCAGCTATTATTACTCCCATCTTTGTCATTTTTTTTCCTTAAAAATGTTATCTTTAATACTTTTTGCGGTCTTTCAATATATATTTGTTCTACTTAATAGCAATTTCTTACTTTTTGTTGTTTTTCATTCAATTTTTTGTTTCAATATGAGATTGTCAACATGTATTGAATATATATTTTGTGGTCCTCTTCTTCCTCTTCCAAAACTGATGTACTTTCCAATTTTTACTCCTTTGACATGTTCAATTTCATTTGTTAAAAAACCTATATAATTCTCATATGTTGTTTCAATTATATTTTGTAGATTCTAGAATGGTTTTTATGAATTTGGTACTTTGGAATACAATTTGATGTTATCCATTTGTTATTCAAATTATTTCTGTATTCAATTAGACATGAGTTAGATTATTGAGTTTACTATAATTTGTGATTCATTCTGAGTAATATGTATTCTATTATCTATTCATCGGTCAGATTATCAAAGCAGATATGTTATGGAATGTTCTACTATGATCTCTTCCCCGATCTACTTTGTTCATTTTGTATCACCTTTAAAATTCTTTTTGTACCAATTTTTAAATTATCCTGTAACATGTGGGAGATTGTTATGCAATTTTTTAAAAGAACTGTATATGTATGAATTACAATTTTATGGTCTGTTATATGGATATAACAAAGTTTTTTTTTGAGTATTACTTTGTATAATATAATTACTAAGTGGTAAAATAATGTTTGATATCAACTCCTAATATGCAGCAATAAATAAACTGCCCTTCTTTATAGATAAGACTTTCAAATTTTATTGCTTGGTAAATTGAACTTAAAAAATTGAAATCAAAGTACATCACTTATAGTTAAAGGAAATGTATTCCACCTGTAACAATAGCAATAAATTGTGTGGTGGCTACCAGTTTCATTCTCTATTTATTAATGTTCAATTATTTAAGTTATACATTGTGCATAAAACATGATGTGATTTGCTGAATGTGTATCTTTTTCTGTTGATATCAAATGGATACAAATAAACCGAATATATGTTCTTCAATAGCAAGAAATAAAAGAAAGTTTGTTTTGAAGGACAAGGGTTTAAATTATTCAAGGTCAAAACAACAAACACGTTCATCGGTGCAATCTCAACAACATAATTCTACACCGGTGTAAATGAGTAGAACCTCACTATCACATATAGATTTAAATTCTGCCAACTTCAAAGACAGTTACAGTTTATTCAACATCAATGGTTGTCCAACTTTGACATCCCATACCCAACCATTAGAAATATCTTCAATAATCAAGGTATTCAAGAATTATATTACATTGTATTATTAAAACTTTGTTTTATTTAAATATCTTATATTATATAACACATTTTATACATTATAGGGTTGGTGCTTACGGATGAACAACTACAAAATATAACTTTATTGGAGATTGAAAAACTACTTGAAGGAATTCAAAGGAGTTTGAAAGACTATCCTTCAATGTCATACCCAAATGGGTACATAACAAGTCAATTAAGAAATAGACTAATATATCAAGAACTTAATTATTATAAAGATGAATTAAAGAGAAACTTTCATACCCTTTTCAACTATTTAACATGTACTTCCATTTTCTTACAAAATTCTTTATTTAATGTTAGTCCTAAATAATCTATTTGTAATAGTAACATGATAACACACAATTTCATTTCATACAATGCTGAAGAACAATATAAGATATTCAAGACTATAATGCAAGCTGTTAACTGTCAACAAAGTCGCATGTTTTTTCTATATGGTTATAGAGGAACTGGAAAAACGCACATGTGACGAACCCTGACATATGCATTGAGATCTCAAAAACATGTTGTATTGACTGTGGCTTCAAGTGGTATAGCTTCTTTACTATTACCTGGGGGTAGGACAACACATCCTAAATTCTAAATTCCAGTACCAACTTTTGACAACTTTGTTTGCAACATTCATCAAGGGACTGGACTTGTAGAATTATTGAAACAAACAAAGATAATTATATGGGATGAAGCTCAAATGACACATAAGTTTTGTTTTGAAGCATTTGATAAAAGTCTTTGTGACATCCTAGGAACAACAAATGGCTCAATTCTGTTTGGAGGAAAGGTTTTAGTATTTGGAGGTGATTTTAGACAAATATTACCAGTGGTTCCAAGAGGTTGTCGTTCACATATTATGCATGCAACAATTAATGTTTCTTATCTTTGCATCAATGTACAGTTTCAACCCTTACAAAGAACATGAGTTTACAAAATTATGACAATGAATTAGATATCAAGCAATTCTCTGAGTGGATACTAAAGATAGGAAATGGAAAATTATATGAACCTAATGATGGTTCTGCTAAAATTGATATCTCAGAGGAACTTCTAATTGTAGATTATGATAACCCAATTGATGTGATAGTCAGTAGCACCTACCCAAACTTACAAGAACATTATAAGGATGAACAATTTCTTCAATGTAGAGCAATACTTGCATCAACAATTAAGATTGTTGATCAAATCAATGAATATGTTCTGATGAAAATTCCATGTAAAATATTCAATTTTATTTAACATACACATTATGTTAAATGTATTAAATTTATTAGATTTATATTAATAACTATTCTAATGCATACTTGCAGGCGATGAAAAAGAATACTTGAGTTCAGATGAAGTTGATATGTCTGATGCTAATGACGATGGAACATTCAACATATTAACTCATGAATTTCTAAATTCACTTTCAACAACAGGACTTCCAAATCATAAGATCAAGCTGAATTTGTGATTCATTCTGATTAATGTTTTTACTTTCTATGATTCATTCTGAAGTTTTAACTCAACTATATGAAATTGTCACTGATATTATAAAAATGCATTAGTAATAATTTATTATCAATATGGTAAGTGTTACTGCGTTATATTTTCAATAATTTTTTGTCATTTTTATACTGTGACTATCTTATATCTATCAAGTTTGTTTTAATTAATTGAAACAAGTTGAGTGTCAGTATATCCATTGTTGTTGGGTGATCATTATTTGAGTACTTATTCAACAAATGATCATTATTTGAAGACTAACATTATCATGTTTATTCTAAACAAGCTTACTAACAATATATTACTATTATCTTTGTTTTAACAACTACATTTTTTGTTTAGTAGTTGTTGATTGTGTGAATTCTATAACAAATTGAGTATTGTCTTCAATTATTGCTTCTTGAATTTCCAGATTGTAAATAGTTTACTCTTATGGGCAGCTATTATTACTCCCATCTTTGTCATTATTTTTCCTTTAAAATGTTTTCTTTAGTACTTTTTGTGGCCTTTCAAGGAATTTAGATCAGTCTGGAGGGTTATGTAATGGTACAAGGTTGGTGGTTACAAAGATGGCTAATCATGTACTTAAGACAAAGATAATGTATGAAAAAAACATTGGAAATATCACTTACATTCATAGGTTATCAATGTCCCCATCCCAATCTCCATGACCTTTCATGCTTATCAGAAGACATTTCCCTATAATTGTGTCATACGCTATGACAATCAACAAATTGCAAGGTCAATCACTAGAGAATGTGGGGTTGAATTTACCTAGACCAGTACTCAGTCATGGTCAGTTGTATGTAGCTGTTTCAAGAGTATAGAGCAAAAAGGGATTGAAGATATTGATACATGACAAGGATGGTAAATCATTGAAGACAACGACAAATGTCGTTTATAAAGAAGTTTTCCAAATTTTTTAATAGGTATTCTACAACTTATTTTACATTATGTTTGAAATATTTATTTCTAACTATTTTTTTTAAATAACATATTTCAATATCATATGACTGTACAACAGCTTTACATCAACAATCAAATATATACAAAACAAGGTTTATGAGTTAATCTTTAGTCACATTCTCCTGTTAAAAATAAATCATGTAATTTTCCATCTAAATTCATTCAACTTTTCCTAACTTGTTTCCATTTTTTAAGATTACAGGTTCAATACCATTTCATTGTACCACCATCTTTATATTTGCACTAGATTACTACAAAACATGTTTTAGTAGGTATTCCTCAATCACATTTCATTTAACAAGTTATATAATCACTATTTAATTAAATTCATGCAATACATATTATTATCCGTGCGAACGCATGAGTCTCCTACTAGTTTAAATTATAAATGACATATTTTGGGTAGACTCATAAGTTTGGATTATCCAAAATCTATGGGACGGAGGATTAGTCTATTTTTTATTCCTATTATATCTGGGTTCCAAAGTTGAGTAAACTTTATACCTATTTATCATAATATTAAATAATTTTTAAAATGAAAAATACCCTACCATAATAAAAAAGAGATGATACTCACTTATTCTATATCTTCTACGAGTATAAATCTATTCATTAATTTAAATTATTATATTTCACTCTAAAATTGATTATTGATGACTAAGATATAAATTAAATTGCACAAACTTTTAAATGGATCACCTCCCAATGAAAAAATGATAAACTTATATTTTTAACATATAAAGACCTACCGTGAAGCAAGCATGGAGCAAGTATAAATCCCAATAGAAACTGATCCCACTCAAACCCAACTTCATTTACTCGCACCTTCCTTAACTCTATAGTTTCTCACCTCACCAATCATTTTCACTACTTAAAACTTAGCTAGCCATGTTGGGTGGTCAAAGTCGCAGTCTCAACCATGGTTTTCCAACTATGTATCAAAACCATATGATGAATTGGACTCAACCCTTCACAATTCGCGTAGCACTTGCTGGTCTTGTTGGTTTAGTTGGTGCCATATTAGCATTCAAAGATGGCAAATTGGTTATACGATTACCAATTCAATTTACTTCTCCCTTTATCAGAGATAACGATAATAATAATAATTTCCAGAAACCCCTCTTTGTTCCTGGGTTGCAAAACCTCCAAAACAATTGTTTCCTCAACGTTGTTTTGCAGGTAAAGGTTTAAGAGTAACATTATGGTTGATGGGGTTTTAGTATAAGTTCAAAAGATCAGTACTTTTTTATGTTTTCTTGTTTGCGGATTCAATTGCAAATGAATTTTGATATGTAATGTAAAGATTATGTGTTCTCTTTCTTCTATGAGTAGTTGAGTAATGAGTTTGAGTTTGTTGCAGGCTCTGGCCAGTTGTTTCTGCTTTCAGAGTTTTCTTCATGGGGTCATTACTGAATTTGGGACTGAGGACATTATTGAAACTATGCCTCTTGCTGTTTCATTAGCTTCTTTGTTAGAAGGTAACTGCGTAACTATATCGGCGATTGTGGTTATCTTATATATAAACTTATTAGGGTTGTTGCTTTGGATGAGTGGAAATGCTAGAGAAGATAGGAGTCGGAATGAATGCATTAGACATAAAGCTGAGGTAAAATCTATTATACAAAAGATGGTAGAATCTCGCCTTAGGTGGTTTGGGAATGTATAGAGTGACTTGTAGAATGCCCAATGAGAAGACTAGATCAAATGCCTAGAGGTGGAATAGATCAATAAAAAGTACAGGTGAAAGTGTGAAACCATGGAGAAGGATTTGGATGTGAACATTTTTGTCATAGGAAATTTCGACGTCGTTTGATTGATGTAACCGACCTCACCAAGTGGGAAAATGTTTGATTGTTGTTGTGTAAACATAGTAGGATGGACGCTATTCTTCCTATCTTGAATGTAGCTTTAATATTATGTATCCTGAACATCTAGCACTTTGTTTTCAATCTGAAAAAATTAAAAAATAATATCTGAGTTCTGGTTGTATGCAAGGACATCCTCTTTCCTTCCTCTCTCCCTATCCCCACTTTTTTCCTTAACATTTTAGGTTTGAATTGTTGAATGGAGTTCCCTTCAGGATTTCTGCTCAACAAAATGTAAATTGTTAGATGTTCTGTGGATTTCTATGAAATTGATTTTCTAGAACAAGATATTTTTATGCTATAGTTTTCTATCAAGTACTGCCCGTCCTGGTCAATTGCCATGTTATAAGTTCTTGATAGAGTTTTAATGTTCTATGCAGAACTGAGCTCAGTTAGTGCAGAAAAGGTCGTGCTGACTCCACGAAAGATAATGCTTGCCATGTCCCATTACATTCCTAACTTCAATCTGACAAGCCAGCAGGTGGGTTTTTTGTTTCTTTAATGATTTAACAACCAAACGATATTTTTGTTCTGTATCTCATTAATCCCAAGCTTTTGTGTTTGTAGGATGCTGCTGAAGCATTTCTCCATCTGATATGCTCTCTAAGAGAAGAATTTGGAGGTTGTTATGCCCCAAATGTAGGTTCTTTAGCAGGCATCTTTGCTTCTAATAATAGAATTCTTACTCCAATACAGAGGGATTGGCAAAGTGAACAGGAAAGATGGAAGCAACACTTTCTTGGACCTTTTGATGGAATTCTTAGTAGCAGCTTAAACTGTGAAAGTTGTTTGTCCCAGGTACATGAGTCTTTCCACAACCAATGTTTTGAACATTCCCTCCATCACTTGCTCATACACTGCATTGTCCTTGTTTGTGAGTTTAGATTGCCCTCAACAAAATCTGTATTTGACTTTACAACCCTGCATGTGTGGCTGAGGTACAATTATGTTTTCAATCATTCTATAACTGTTCCTATTAGTGTTAAGGTTCAGAGAGATGTTTTTAATGACTTGTAGTTTTGATTTGACACTATTGCATTTGGAAGCAAAAGGTTGTAGGGAGAAAGAGTGATGTTAGGAGTCTCACATTGAGTTACATAGCAAACTCAATGTGATACATGACTCACGAGACTCTCTTACCTAATAGAATAGTATTTTAAGTTGGGCACTTGGGCTCTTAAAATGCGCATAAGTCCTAACAACTGGTGGAGATTTGTGTCACAGAAAAGGCTACCTCTAGGTTGGATTAAGGTATATTATTGAATATTGATAGGTGAGTGGAGTCGTCAAAAGAGAAATGGCTACCATCGGGCTAGTGTCAATAGAGTGAAAACCACCGTGGACGCCAATCCTTAAAGGGGGTCAATGTTAGGAGACCCATGTTGTGAAACATAGCAAATTTAATGTGGCACTTAAGTCATAAGGCTCTCCCACCTAATACATTAGTCTTTTAGATTGGACTCTCTTCATGTGTTTTAGTCATAACAATTAGTGTCTTTCTTTGAGAGTTGCGTCACAGAGAGGGCCACCTATAGGCTGGACTACAGTATATTACCAAATACTGATAGGTGAGTGGAGCCGCCAAAAGAGAAAGGGTTATCATTGAGTCACTGTCGATAGAGTGAAAGTCACCATGGACGTCGACCCTCAAAAGGGCGACAATGTTAGCAGTCTCACACTGGGTAACATAGCAAACTCAATGGGATACTTAAGTCATGAGTCTCTCATATCTAATAGACTAGTCTTTTGGGTTGGATTCTCATGTAATTAAGTCCTATCACACTGATTTCAAAATAGCTTAACCATTAAGAGAAATATTTGGATTGGGATCATGAAATGGCACAATTTGGATTTACAAACCAAGAAAAGGTTCAATTTTGGTTGTGCACTGTTGGAACTTTGATTTCTGGCATTTTATTGTTGACATGTGGAGAGATTTAAAGGTGATATAAAAAGTAAACCTGATTGCTTCTTGCAGGTTAGTAAAATGACTAAAATGAACTCATATAATTACTTCAAACTTACAATTCAAGTTACTAATGACCTGATCATGTACCTTGTGACTGGTCTAGGTCTGTAGTCTCAGTTTGAAGGTTCCATGTTAATAACTTCTCTCTTATCATGACACGCTGGCGATTGCATAATTAGTCATTTAGTTGTTTATTACTATTTAGTTTTCAGTAAATATCTATTTTGTTTTTAAAGATAATAGTCCTCTATCTTTATTTTTAATGTACTAGTGATCTTGTTTCTTTTAACTAGTATGTTGTTACTTCTTTTTTAACTTATTTGCTCATTTTGCAGATCTCAATTAACTTTGAACTTTTTGACTGTTTGCCCCTTTCTCCAGTTCTTAATACTAGCTCAAACATTGTAAGGTTAAACATTATTGTCAATGATTCTGTATTTTCAATGTATTTCACTATTTCTTTGTTTGGAGTGTTGTCTACATACTTGTAGTGTTATTTCTTTGATTACCGAACTGCTGCGTATCTCCTATAGTTCCGTGTAATGTCATGTTTTGCAGGGATTTCGTTGTACCCTGGTGGATTGCCTGAAGCAGTTCGTTGTTGCTGAACATGTTGAGAACTATCGCTGTAGCCACTGTTGGCATAATGCTGCAGTCAAATATCTTTCCTTAATGGAAGGAAATGAGGTCATCTCTGCATGAATCTTTTACTTTATTAGAGATATGTCAGCTGATGAGCTGAGAGATGGATAAATGTTGATTGCTGGCCCATGCAATTGACTGCTCTTTACGCTGTCAACTGTTAACATATGATTTGTGTACCTTTTACACAGGTAGAACTCAAGATACTTAGACGATGTTCTGACCATGAATCATGTGATTGCCGAAAAATGCCCAATCTTGAAAAGCTACCTTGGTCAAATAGATTTTCACATACACTGAAGCAGCTACGTATTGCTCGGTGCCCAAGGGTATGCCTGCTTGATCTTCTTCCTGCACTCTTTGTTGGAAACTAAAACACATTCCTTGTTCAACTATACATCTTTATGCTCATGTAAGATTGGATCCATTTTTGCTATTATTTGGTGATTATGACAATCCTGTATCTATTTGGCATGAATCATTTTCTGCTGCTTTTTTGGCTTCATGACTACAAGATATTTCTTGGTTTGACGTCTTGTACATACAATTGTAATTTGCAATAATATCTTTACTGGGTGAAGGGTGGTAATGATACCCTATTACTTAGAGCACTTCTAGATTCTTGATGCTACGTGTAGGTTGTTAAGATCAATGATAAAATTAATTTCTTGTCCCTCCCTCGTTTGTTCACCCGAGTCTTTAATTGAATGAGAAAGAAAACATTGCTTTAGGTAGGTGTCTTTCTTTCACTGTTTTTAAAAATGAGAATTTGGTATACACAATTTGTTCTGGCATCCTTACCTTTCTCAAGAGGATGTTCTCTTGTGATTCAATCTATGGCATACTTTAAATGCTTGGTTATCTGCTTGCAGATTTTATGCATCCAGTTGAAAAGAGTTCATATGAATGCATTCGGAGACTCAATCAAACTGCAGGTACTCAAATCTCTGGCAGATTGGCTCTTCGATATCTCAATACTTCAATTTTCTGCAATGTTCCCTCCCTCACTCTCAGTAACCTAATACTCATTAGATACTGTTAGTGGGTTGGCCATAAACTTGACTATTATTTTAGATCCGAAAACGTTTACAAGAGATTAAAACAACAGATACAAAATAGCCAGGATATGAATATTATTCATCAAATTACATAGAAGATTTTTGCCATGCAGGGCCATGTTTCTTTTCCGTTGATTTTGGATGTCTTTCCATTCATGACAACTAGTCTGGGAGTAAAAATACAGGATGTAGATGTACAAAATCTGCCCTTAAATCTACTATGTGACAGAAGAAGCTCTCTGCCAAACCATCATAATATGCAATCTGAAAGATCGGCATTGAAATTCAGTGGAACTTTTGGAGCTGCAACAGAAGAAATCAATTCGGATGATCCTATTGATGCTGGAATTTTTTCCTCTACAAATGGTCAGACGCTTCTTAATAACACCCTGTTTCCTTGCTCTGAAGGCTCTTCTGAAAGCATCCAGCTAGACATGCAAATGCAACCCACTGCCAAGGTTGGTCCAATTTTTTTTATTTATTTTCATCTTCATGCATTTACCTCTCTTATTGCATAAATAAATAATGTATGATACCCCTTTTATGATTATTGTAGGATATAAAATTAATTAAATAAAAATGTATATTCTTCTCGAGTAATCTTAACATGGAAGGCGGATTAATAGCTCATTTACTTGCTAGTTTAGACACTTTTCAACTTCATTATTTTGTGCTGTATGCAGATGAATGTTTCTTGTTCTCCGGATTCTCAAGAAACATGTTTGTATCGACTTGTTTCTGTCGTGGAGCATTTTGGTAAAGCCGGGAGTGGCCATTACACTGTTTACAGATGTGTGGAGTCCTCGGAAGATGCCTCCGACAATCAAACTCCATTGCGCTGGTTTTGTGTTTCAGATTCTCAAGTGCACGATGTTTCAGAGGAAGATGTTCTTTCTTGTGAGGCCAGCATGCTTTTCTATGAGAGAATTTAAAAGAGCTGAAAAAGAAGGGAAAAAAAACCCCTTTGTGTTGTTAGAAGGAAGTCCAGGGGTTCTGGAAGTAGCAGTGGTTTATATGTTCTGACCTCTGAATCACAGGAGTCTACGGTGTTACCCTCAACTTATTTTTTTCCGGTCATCGATCATAGATCGGTAATTAACCCTCAGCCCGGGAGTGGTAGACTGGTTAGGTCCATTACATTTAAAGAGTGCAATTACAAGAGGGAATGAATAACCACTTGGATTCATTTTGACCGAATGGTTATTCTGACTGATTTATTTACTTATTTGTTACCTGATTTTATAGTTACTCATTTCAAAACTCATTACATGCATATATCCCTGAGACAATGAATTCTCAACCGCAATAGTTGCAGCCGCCTTGTGCATGGAATGTGGTTTATGTTGTATTGCTGGAGTTATTGCTTCATTTGCTAGTATGTTTTTCTCACTTCTATCTGTTCTATCTATTTACTATATAAGAAAAAAAGGTCTCAACATTATTCCTCTTAGACACATATTATACTCTCATTTATTTTTTTCCTCTTGGACACATGTCATGCTCTAAGGTCCCAACATTATTCTTTTTGGATACATGTCATGCTCTCATTTGTTTTTTTCATCTTGGACACATCATGCTCTCATTTACTTTTTTCTCTCCAAAACATCCTCACACTCTTATGATGAGCTCACACACACACTATTATTTTCATATACTTCTTGCACCATTAATTTTCCTTCCTCACATATTACATTCATGTGTCATCATCTAACTATTTGCTTTCTATAACCACAACTTTAATATTCTTTACTCACATATCCCATCCAACTGTCATCATCTCATCATTCACTTTCTAAACATAATTTCATTTGCTTTGTAACAACACATTTCATTATCCCCAAATTCATTTTCAGCATTTTAATTCTTTCAACATTTTAATTCTTTTTTAATACCAAAATACATTTTTATTATCATTAAACTAACTTTTCCTTCTCCAACTCTTCATTTCACCTACCTTTGGTTTCCTCAACCTATTTTTCCTCTTTGTTTGCTCTTTTTTTGGTCCATCAAATACACATGTAAATATAATTATCTCTGAGCATTTATCACCTCTGCAAAACTCATTTGCAATATTCATCAATAGATGTGTTTGGTTTTCATTTTGCAAAAAGGTAATTTCAAACTTTTGTTTTTTGCAGCAAATGTTTGTTCTTAAACTATTTGATATTTTTTTATGTACTTTTGTATTATCTTTGGCTAAAAGTTTATATTTTTATCACTTGTATGCTCTTTTCTACTATCTGTGTTTTTGTTTTGAACTACTTGCATATGTCCACCTCACATTTAGTGTTTCATCTCTAAAAAATTCAACATATCTCAATGTAATTTTTTTGTTATTTGTCTTATAACTTTGTTTATTTTTTTGGTATATTGCTTCAATGAGAAGTTTGCATTTTTTTAACATACCTCCTTATACCTTTGATGTGTAAAGTTTGTACTTTTTTCATTTGTTTTGTTCCTGCAATTGATTTCATATGACTCTTAAATGATTCTGCTTTCACATTCGTGCTTGGAAGAGATAAGTAAAGAAATCACGCTTAAAGTTTTTTCCTTTTCCTTGATTTGTGTTTGAGTTTTTTTAAATATTTAAAATTATTATTCATATGATTGTTTGAAAGTTAAAGTTGAGGTTTATTGTGGAATGACCACCTTATTGATATTATTGGCCATACAATTCTTAATTTTAAGAATATCAAGAGTTCTAACACACTTTTCAACTTTTTTAACTTTTAAAATAAAAGATTTATTACTATCATCATAACCCAAAGAATGTTAGACCCAACAAAATGAGTTTGATAGAAGAAATTTCAAGTGTAATTTAAATGTTAATAAATGGATAGTAACAATAATAATATGGGCAACTAATTCATCAATAATATACCAAACACATCAGTTTCTTCAACTTTCTCACCTTACTCATTATTAATTCAAGTGTAGACACCTAACTAATTCCAAATCACTAATAATATATCATCATTCAACTAATTAATAATTTATTATCTAATATTATGATTTTACTATATTAAAAAAAATTGAAATTGAAATTGAAAAAATCATGTTGTCTACCACTTTTTAAATATATATTTTAAAAAACCACTTAATATCATGTTTCAGTTTCCCTATTTTCATTAGAAAATTTAAATTTGAAATTGTCATTTATTTTCCTTATGTGTTTGAAGAGGTTTAGATCACTATAGTAACATATGTGTTCTTAACAATACGAATATACGAGTAACATGTACGTTTTTAACCATGCAAACCTACATGTAACACATGTGTTATTAACAATATAAATGTATGGATAATATGTGTATTTTAACCATACAAATGTACGAATAACATTTGTATTATTAATCATGCAGTAAAAAATTACTATCCCGTATGAATGCATAGATAACTTGCTAGTTTCACAGGAAATTTAAGTTATGTTAAACCTGTGGTGAATTGTTTGCTACATAACTGGGAGAATTCTATTTTCACTGAAATTATTCCAAGTTATGAATGCCTTGTTGATTTCTCATATTCATCTGTTTTTTTCTTCATCTTTTTGTGAAAGTCCTCACCATTTTGTGTTAGAATCCAAGTGTAAGATAAATAATCACCAATCTAGAAGAAAAGTGAATAACAAATTGATAAAATCATAAAACTATTACGTTAGGATTTCGTCGGTATGTAATATTAAACCCTCTAGTTATAAATGTTAAATCATCCAGTCGGTCAGTGTAATATATAAATACAAGTTAAGGGAGTTGTGCAGATATAAAAAAAGATAAGTGATTTATGTAATTTTACTAAAATTTAAAGAGTGTCAATATAATTAAATTTTACGAAATATGTATTTTTTATGTTAATCAACAAATTAAGCTTCAACTTTTTGCATTATTTGAGAGCTAATATCAAATTACCAATCATTCAATTGCATTGGTGTTTAAGATGGTGCCCAGTATGATTTTTACCATATATGTAGCACTGTATAGGCATCAATGTATGGAGGGAGAAAAGCAGACATTAATGAGACAGATCATTTTCTGATAAGACTTTGAACAATGTTTTTCTTGTTTGGATGAGTAAGACAATAAGTTTTCGTATATCAGCATGGGAAGAGTTGGTTAATAATCTACTTGGTAGGCCTGCATTGTCCCTTACAAATTGTGCATGGGCTTAGCATGATTTGGAAGGGTATTGTGTTAATTGTTGTAATCAAAGAGAGTTAGGTATAGTGGTTAGAAGAGTTTCCAATTATAGAAAGTAGTTAAGTTGGTTGAAGTTGTTTTAGGAAAGGTGTATAAAACTTGCAATGATTGATGGATCATACAATTCTAATGCATTGAATATTCATTGAATCTCTTCTTGTACAATTCTCTCCCTCACACCCGAATTCTTCACCTTCTGATTTCAACTTCTTTCCCTCTGCAAATTCCTTATGCAATTCTTTTTCTTTCTTATCACAACTCTAACAATTGGCATCAAGAGCTAGCAAGAAGATCACCAATCTTTCCGCTGCAAAATGGCACAAACAACTGGACATTTTGCCATAACACTACCTGTACTAGATGGCAAGAATTGGACTAGGTGATGCATACAAATGAGAGCAATACTTGGATACCAAGATGTGGCAGATATAGTAGAAGAAGGGATACCAATTCTAGAGGAAGAAGCAACAGAAGCACAGAGGCTCACACACAAGCAAAACAAGAAACGGGACTGCAAAGCAATTTGCCTCCTTCACCAAGCAGTGGACAATGCACATTTTGAAATGATTGCAGGATCTGCAACAGCTAAAGAAGCTTGGGATGTGCTAGAAAAGCACTATGCTGGTGCTGCACAAAGAAAATCCGACTACAAACCATGAGGAGGCAATATGAACTCATGCAGATGGAGGAAGGTGAGAAAGTTGCAGATTTTTTCACTAGGTTGATCACACACGCAAATGCGATGAATGCTTGTGGTGAGAAGATGACTGATGCAACCATAGTTGAGAAGATCCTAAGAATAGTGTTCCCTAAGTTCGATTATGTGGTGGTAGCTATTGAGGAATCATGAAGAGTTGAAAATATGAAGATTGAGGAGCTTCAAAGGTCACTTGAAGCCCATGAACAAAGACTCAATGAGAGGATCATAGACAGATCCTCACACCAAGTTCTCCAAATGCAGACAGCAAAGAAAGGAGGATTCTGTGCAAAGAATTCAAGTAGAACTCAAGGAAGATACTCTGATATGAAAGGGAGGAAGAATTATGTCAATAATTCAAATCAACCAGAACAATCCAGTAGGA
>NC_032009.1:33631660-33631915 GCF_001865875.1 Lupinus angustifolius | reverse complement strand
ATTCTACTCCTCATCCTATCCTCATCCTATCCTCATCTTCATTCTAGTCCTCATCTATCCTCATGCTCGTCCTTATCCTCGTCCTCATCCTATCCTCATCCTCATTATCGTCCTCATCCTCGTCTTCATCCTCTTTGTCATCGTCATCCTCATCCTATCCTCATCCTCATTCTAGTCGTCATCCTATCTTCATCCTCGTCCTCATCGTATCCTCTTCCTCATCCTATCCTCGTCCTCATCCTTATCCTCTTCCTC
>NC_032009.1:33631173-33631560 GCF_001865875.1 Lupinus angustifolius | reverse complement strand
AAGAGGAAGAGGAAGAGGAAGAGGAAGAGGAAGAGGAAGAGGAAGAGGAAGAGGAAGAGGAAGAGGAAGAGGAAGAGGAAGAGGAAGAGGAAGAGGAAGAAGATGAGGATGAGGATGAGGATGAGGATGAGGATAATATGAGGTTGAGGATGAGAATGAGGATAAAAGGAGGATGAGATTGAGGATAGAATGAAGAGGAGGGTGAGGAGAAGGATGAGGAGGAGGATAAGGATGAGGATGAGGTAGTGGAAAGGATGAGGACGAGAATGAGAATGAGGATAGGATGAGGATGAGGATAGGATGAGGATAGGATGGGGATGAGGATAGGATGAGGATGAAGATAGGATGAGGATGAGGAAGAGGATGAGAATGAGGAAGTGGATAGGA
>NC_032009.1:33630552-33631073 GCF_001865875.1 Lupinus angustifolius | reverse complement strand
GAGGACGAGGATGAGGATGAGGATGAGGACGAGGAAGAGGATGAGGATGAGGATGAGGATGAGGACGATGTTAGAATGAGGACGATGTTAGAATGAGGACGAGAATGAGAATGAGGATAGGATGAGGACGAGGATAGGATGAGGATGACGATAGGATGAGGATGACGATGAGGAAGAGGATAAGGATGAGGATGAGGATGAGGATGAGTACGAGGATGAAGATGAGGATGCGAATGAGCACGAGGATGAGGATAGGAGGAGGATGAGGATGAGGATAGGAAGAGGATGAGGATAGGAAGAGGATGAATATAGCATGAGGATAAGAATGATGAAGAGGACGAGGATGAGGATAGGATAGGGTGAGGATGAGGATAGGATGAGGAGGAGAATGAGAATGTGGAAGAGGATGAGGATGAGGATAGGAGGAGGATGAGAATGAGGATAGGATGAAGAGGAGGATGAGGACGAGGACGAGGATGAGGATAGGATGAGGATGAGAATGTGGAAGAGGATGAGGATGA
>NC_032009.1:33568331-33630452 GCF_001865875.1 Lupinus angustifolius | reverse complement strand
AGAGCTATTGAATTACTAAATGTTGTATATTCTGATGTATGTGGTCCTTTTGAAGTGCCCTCTCTTGGAGGAAACAAATATTTTGTCTCTTTTGTTGATGAGTTTAGCAGGAAGATGTGGACCTACCTAATCAAAACAAAGAATGAAGTATTTGAAAAGCTGAAGAAGTTCAAGGCTTTAGTAGAAAGGCAATCTGGAAAACTCTTAAGAATTCTCAGGACAGATGGAGGAGGAGAATTCAACTCAAGAGATCTAGAAGATTGGTGTGAAGGACATGGCATCATTCATGAAGTCACTGCTCCATATACTCCACAACATAATGGAGTGGCTGAGAGGAGGAACAGAACCATAATGAACATGGTAAGGTGCATGCTGAAATGCAAAGGCTTACCTCATAATCTGTGGGGTGAAGCTGTGATTACAGCAACATATGTGCTAAACAGATGCCCAACTCAAGCTCTTGAGAATCAGATTCCTGAGGAGGTTTGGACAGGAAAAAGGCAATCAGTGAAGCACCTAAGAGTGTTTGGTTCAGTATGTTATAGACACATCCCAGATCAGTTGAGGAGGAAACTAGATGACAAGAGTGAATTGATGATTTTTGTTGGCTACAACCCAACAAGATCATATAGACTTCTAAATCCTACAACAAATCAGGTGGTATTCAGCAGAAATGTGTATTTTGATGAGATGAGCTTATGGAAGGATTCATTTGTGAAGCCTGAAAACAACAAAACAGTAGTTGTGATTCCTATGCAAGAGAACAGTGATAATCCAGAAGACTTGAACCCTGTTCCAAGAATGAGGCATCAAGAAAACAGAACTGCTGAAACAAGACCTACAAGGACAAGGCATCTACCACTAAGGCTAAGTGAGTGTGAAATGTTTGCAGATGATGTAATAACTGATGAAGGTGACTTAATTCACTTAGCTCTCCTAGGTGAAATTGAACCTATCACTTTCAAAGAAGCACTCAAGGAGGATGTATGGCTTGAAGCAATGAAGGAAGAACTCAAAGCAATCAATAAAAATGATACTTGGGAAGAAGCTGAACTACCAAGTGATAAGAGGCCTATAGTAGTCAAATGGGTGTACAAGGTCAAGCTGAGACCTGATGGAAGTATTTCCAAACACAAGGCAAGACTTGTGGCCAAAGGATTCATGCAAAAAGAAGGGTATGACTATGATGAAGTGTTTGCACCAGTGGCCAGATTTGAAACAGTCAGATTGATTGTTGCACTTGCTAGTTGGAATGGCTGGAAATTGTGGCAACTGGATGTCAAGAGTGCCTTCCTAAATGGGCCTCTTGAAGAAGAAGTGTATATAACACACCCTCCTGGTTTTGAGATAGCAACATCAGGGGAAAGCAAAGTACTAAGACTAAAGAAGGCACTATATGGCTTGAAACAAGCTCCAAGAGCTTGGAACAAAAGAATTGACTCATTCCTATCATCCATTGGCTTCACTAAGTGCAAAGTAGAACATGGTGTGTATGTGAATCTAACAAGCACAGGAGATTTAATTCTGGTTTGTCTCTATGTGGATGACTTGGTCATCACAGGAAGCAGTGAATGTGAAATTCTAACATTAAAAGGAAAGCTCAAATCTGAGTTTGAGATGACAGATCTTGGGGAATTAGCTTATTTCATTGGGATAGAATTCCTCAAAATAGAGAAGGGAAAAATGATGCATCAGAGGAAGTACACGAATGATGTGTTGGAGAGATTTCAAATGCAGAATTGTAAGCCTGCTTCAACACCAGTTGAAGCAAACATGAAGATGAATGAAGCTAGCCTTGAAAATGATGTAGATACAACACTGTATAGACAAATAGTGGGGTGCCTCAGGTTCATCTGTCATAGCAGGCCATGGATAACATATGCAGTGGGAGTAGTAAGCAAATATATGGCCAAACCCACCCAAGCTCACATGATTGCAGCAAAAAGAATCCTGAGATACCTCAAAGGAACTTTGTGCTATGGTGTGCTCTTTCCAAACCAAAGGCAGAATTGTGAGTCAAAGTTTGTAGGATACCCAGACTCAGATTGGTGTGGAGACAAGGAGGACAGAAGGAGCACCTCAAGCTACCTATTCACCATCTTTGGTGCACCTATATCTTGGAGCTCAAGGAAGCAAGATGTAGTGGCTTTATCAACTTGTGAAGCTGAATATATTTCAGCATGTAATGCAACTTGCCAAGGCTTATGGCTGATACATCTAATGACAGAGCTAGAGTATGGAGAGTTTAAGAATTTTGAACTCAGGGTGGATAATAAGTCAGCAATAAGCTTGGCAAAGAATCCTGTTAGCCATGGAAGAAGCAAACACATTGAAACCATATTTCATTTCCTAAGAGATCAAGTTGGTAAGGGTAGAGTCAAGATGATCCATTGCTCAACAGAGATTCAGAAGGCTGATATCTTAACAAAACCTCTCAAGGTTGATAGGTTCAAGAGGTTAAGAGATATGATGAATGTATTGAAGTTCTAAAACAACTCTGTTTTTCTATGTAAAGCTGTTTTGCTATGTAAAGTGTACTGTCATGGATTACAAACTCTCTTGATTAAGAGGGCATGTTAATTGTTGTAATCAAAGAGAGTTAGGTATAGTGGTTAGAAGAGTTTCCAATTATAGAAAGTAGTTAAGTTGGTTGAAGTTGTTTTAGGAAAGGTGTATAAAACTTGCAATGATTGATGGATCATACAATTATAATGCATTGAATATTCACTGAATCTCTTCTTGTACAATTCTCTCCCTCACACCCGAATTCTTCACCTTCTGATTTCAACTTCTTTCCCTCTGCAAATTCCTTCTGCAATTCTTTTTCTTTCTTATCACAACTCTAACATATTGAAGGATGTGATAATAAGGGATGATAATGGATCTGAATTGGTTTCTTTAGTGCATTATCCAAACTCGAGTCTCATTTTTTCAAATTATAGAGGGTTTGAGTTAGATGTATTCACACTTAGACTTTATTTGGTTGCACAAGAGAGAAAGGGGTGAGAAAGAAAGAGGTAAGAAATAAAGAGGAGAAGTAAATTAGATTTTTGTGCTGTTTGGAATGGATGTCCTCAACGTTGTCCCATTCTCTGTCCCAAGCCAACCATAAATTGACACGTGAATAAAAGAAAAGATTTAAAACCAAAAAATATTAAAATGTAGCACTCTGATTGGATTGTAATAAGGAATGAAATACCATTTGGGACAGATGATCTTTGTCCGTTTCGAATAAGAGAATAATTAATAGAAAGAGATATTTCTTCTATTTCTCTCTTGTTTGGTTAGATAAAAAATGATAAGAGAGAAATCATGTTATAATTCAAATGACAAAAATATCCATGAACTAAATAAAAGAGAGGGAGATGTTGCTTTATTATTAATTAAAAATAAATGTTATAATTTTAATTAATATTTTTAATTGATATTTTTATATCAAAAGAGATTTATTTATATTAGCAGTATTTAAAACTAAAAAGTATATAAAAAAATTGAAGGGCATTTTTAATATTTCATGCAAAATTTTCATTCTCTCTCCACTTTCTCACTAAAGTATCACTTTGTGAAATATTAATTTTCATTTAATTACTAATCAATAATTAAAATCCTATTATTATGAATTAAATAAAAAATAAGATATAAAATTAGGAGATCAATTATTTGAGGGTATTATTAGTATTTTGTATAAATTTACACATTCTCCTTTCATTTTCTTCTCATAAGTGGGAAGAAAAAAAATTGTGGGACCCACACAATTTTTACTTTCTACCTTTTCTTTCTCCTCTCAACCAAATGAAAAAAAGTCATAATTTCTCTTTAACTTCTTTCTCTACCTTCTCTAACTTTATCCTACCAAACATAGGCTTAATACTGTATAGTTTTAGTTAACTTTTGGGGACAATACATTGAGTGAAAGAAACATGTAAAGTCTGCATAGGGATATGATAACTGGTGCTGCTCAAAACTTTTGAAAACACCCATCATATTCTCTAACTTCAAAAAATATGACATGTACACAAGTTCTAAATGTATGATCTAGTAGCAGCCAGAATATGGTGCTTAACATTTTCTCAACACAATTTGGTGATTCAAGTATGGATTTTCATACGATATCTATATACTATTAAAGTCATCAAACATAGAATTGCACAATAATTAAGTACTTTGGTTTGGTGCTATTTCTACCAAAAATGTTTAAGGAAAAAATGGGACATCAATTATGGATTGGTGGATTCCTTTTCGCAGGCGTGTAATCCATTGTATCCACTTCATCACTGCTACTTTGTGCCCCTTCACGGTTATTCGGCTTAAACACCTTAACACTACTTTGGCCCTTCTCAACTCCATTACCACTAGTATCTCTCAAACTTCTTGCTGCAAGAAAATCAAATGAGAATTAGCAACACATAAATGATAGACTTTGGTTATATTAAATATACACAATAAAAGAAGGGCAACCCAAATTCATAAGTGAGATGTAAGGTGGGGAATATACTTAACAGCTGACTATAGAGTTATTCTTATGCTTCTGAGTATAGATGGCAAAATGGACATTGTCTGCGGGCGCGCCCGCATAACCCACATTTCTTTACGGGCAGAGCATACAATTTTTGTCCACTTGCCCGTTTTGCCCGCCAAGTTTGCGGGCATTTCCCTTGGGCATGCGAGCGGCCCATAAATATAATTTAAGAAAAAAATAAGAAAATTTTAAATAAGTTATGATGTAATATGATTTTTATTCCCTACAAAAATTGTAATTTAATGTAATTTATTAAACTTCATATAAAATAAATATCAAAAAAATTTGTTATTTTTTTATCTTCAACTATTTTATTTAATTTCATGCGGGCCGCTCGCAAGCCCGTTAGCTCGTTTTAAAACGAGTAGGGCATTGAATTTTGTCCGTTAAGCCAATGCCGGTATGCCCACACCCACTTAATTTTTTGCAGACATTTACGGGCACGGGCTAAACGGGTCGGGCGGCCCGTTTTGCCATCTCTACTTCCGAGTAAAGTTTTAAAGGAGAAATATAGGAAAAAGAAAAACTTTCACAGTAATTTCATAAGTGTATTTTATGACTTTCAAGTCTTCCATTCTCATTCATTCCCTTTCAAAATCCAACCTTTAGAATTTAAAACAATGACCTCTAAGCTTAAAGCAACACAATATCATGTTGCCACTCATCCTCCAATTTTTAAAAAAGGTGCACCTTAATGTTCAAGTCTTTCACTTAGTGTGACATTTTTAGTCAGGAGAAGTTGTTTTCAGAATTTGAATGTATGATCTTCGATTCATGATAGAGTATATATATATATATAAATCTAGTTCCATGTATACATGAAAGAGGAAACTAATTAAGCTCACCTCTAGGTGTAGTGGTGATGAAGCAAAGCAATAGAAAAGCAAGCAGGAGAAGTAGTTTGCTAGGTAACAAAGCCATCCTAATTTACTCTATGTATATATATAACTGTGAAATGTTGCATTTGATATGGTCTAGTTGCCCTCTTTTTATAGGCACTATTAAGGAGTTAAGTAGTTGCCAAGAGGGGTGCACTCTCCTCCAAGGACAAGAAACAAATTATGGCGTTTTAGGTTCAAATCAATGTCTCCTGCTGTGTCCTCTTTGAAAGTGACAACACTTTGCTTGGTGTACAAGATTCAAGTTAAGGGCAGAAATGGCTTATGGTTCCATTCCCTTAATGTTACTTGGCATTTTGTGTCCCTAAACATTTCTCATAAGTTGTCGGGGGACGATAATAAAACAAAACAACAATAATAATTTGAAGTTTTTAATTAATATGTTTTATTTTTATTAGTCCGAGACAACGTATGAAAACAAACAAGATTTGAGACATCTGATCTTTGTTTAACAAAATATACCCAGATAGCCCCCAAGCAAAACAAGAAGCCTTGAAATGAAAGAGTGGTAAGAGGACACACAAGACGTTTATGGATGGGGGCTCCATCCTTATTTTGTGGGAATACCCTACGTAGAAGGGACCTTGTAATGGTATGTAAGATTATGAACAAAGGATTGAAGCAACCACCTGAGCCCTTTGAAATCAGACAAGATAGGGTGAATTCATGAATTTTTAGTTTCCCCCTATATATATAGTACAGACAAGGATGCTTACACATGCAATTTATGGAGCATCTTTATTTCATTTAATTAGTATAATATAGATAGATAGATGATGACCCATAATATAATATATTTCTGCTATTATTGTGTGTACAAGATTCTCCAGAAAGTATATGCAATATATCACAAGATATATATACACCACAGGATTTGTGAGTTTCTCAAACTCCCGTATAGTCTAAATGGAAAAGAATCCTCTCTAATAACAAAGAATTAAATAGACTATTCTTCATCATTAAAGAAGAGAGAAGTGACATACAAAACAAGTTAAAAATTAAATGAAATAATAGTTATATCCTTCTATTTATATTTGTAATCATTTTTAATTTTAATTTCCTTTATACATACTAGCTTTTTTTTAGTTTTAAGAAACGTTTTTTAATCTAATAAATTTATTGTTAGAGAATAATACTGGCATAAGTAGAAGATATAGATTAAAAAAACAAAAAAAAACAGAATACATTAAATTTACTATTAGTGCTAATAATATATTTAATTTTAGAGAGATAATAAGAGTATAATTTAATATATAAATATAAATTCTGAATATGGATAAAAAAGAGGAAAACAAAATTACATCCTCTAACTATTAATTCTCTATGTATTATATAATATCAAGTATATATAACAAAAGTACATCATGAAAGCTACTAAATCAAATAATATCCTACTATTTATAATCTTCCTATTGCTATGTAGAAAAGTAACTAGTAAGTTTGTGAAATTCCGAGGACTCCAGCGTATAACCTTATTTTAAGTATTTTGGGGTGAGTAGGAAGAATAATAACCTTTCTTTTGCAAGCACTTAGCCCTTCCCCTCCAACATGCATAGAGTAGTGGATATTTTTTGGGTACTACTATAGTGTATTCCTCACCATATGATTATCTCACGCAATTAATGTTACACATAAGAATCAAATACTTAATATTTTGATATTGTTAGTATTTAGTATGACTTTATCCTACTAAACGAGAACATCATTGAATATGAGTTGTTTTGTGTTGTTGTGTGCATTTCCTATTTACTTACTCTCTCCTCTTCCCCATTATTACTTACTAATAATAACCCTACCTTTTAAGGTCATCCACCCATTATTATAAATAGATATTAATAATGCCTACCTTTCATGGATAAAGAAGAAAGGAACCATGCATTAATGAACGAAACTAGATAACCGACATTGATGGAGATTCGATCATTTTCAGATATGGAAAAAAATGACGTGATCTAATATCTAATTGTGGGGCTGTTTTGTTCCTTAATTCCCGTGTTGATGCTCAAAAATTGAGTGTGTTTATTAAATATTGCTCTTCTTTATATCAACTAACCTTGGTCCATGGTTTAACACATATGGCAATATTTCTTTGTTTTCTAGTTATCTTATTGCAGATTAAAGATAGACTCTTGGACAAGCTTCATGGCTAATGCTTGGCTCGTGATCAAGTCTTTGGGCTCACATCAGAAAGCCTTGTCAATTGCCACTTTTTCCTTTAGGATTGACCTTAGTGGCAGAGTATCTTTGCTTTTCAGCACATGTTAAATGTGTCTTCTTAGTTTGTTAAGAAGTAGTTACATTCAGTTTTATTCTCTTTGCTTTCTTTCCAAGCAAGACCAACTGAGATACATAGTATGGTCCTTGCTTTGGTTAACACATTGAAAATCTACTTCAATAATAAAACATCTACATTCCATGGAGTCCTTTATGGTATCAGAGCTCTCCAAGTGAGAGCTCTGCTGCTAAGGCCATTCCTTCACAACTTTCTCACATCTTCGTGTCCAAACATAGATCAAGGCCATGTATACTGATTCAGATCAAACACAACAAACACATCAGAATACTCATGCAACACAGAGCCCGTATTACATATACCCTAGAGAGAATCCAGGCTTCACCTTGGTGTCAACCCCTCTTGATGGAAGAAATTATGAATCATGGTCAAGATCTATGAAAAGGGCACTATTAAGTGCCAAAATGTTAATGAAATGTGTATGATTTTGGGGGCACTTTGTGTGGATTTATGATATAATTGCATATAATTCCCAATAATCTAGCAATCTTGTATTGTTTATGAATTTAAGTAATTATTGTCATTTGCAGGTAAGAAATGATGAAAAAAGGAGGAAAAAGATAGAAGAATATGTTTTTGACAGCACTAACCTCGCCCAAACGAGGTAATGGTCGCTCAAGCCATAATTCAGAGGAAAATCACCAGAAAACACTGGTACCCCTCACCCAAGCGAGGGAGCCTCGCTCAGGCGCTATTTCAAGACAAAAAACTTCATACTTACTATTTCTCCCTTGCCCAAGCGAGGGAGCCTCGCCCGGGCGAGGTGTTTAGGCGTGGAAATGCAACTTCTCTCGCTCAAGCGAGAGATCTGTCGCTCAAGCGAGAAGACTTTTTTAATGCTGAAATTTACTCTCTCGCTTGAGCGAGAATCTCGAGCTCGAGCGAGAGACCATAAGTCTGGAACAAATATAGGCGGTTATGAAAAGCAGTGGGGGGAATCCAACCATTTTCCAAGCTTTTCCACA
Organism: Lupinus angustifolius; assembly: GCF_001865875.1. Taxonomy (NCBI): domain Eukaryota; kingdom Viridiplantae; phylum Streptophyta; class Magnoliopsida; order Fabales; family Fabaceae; genus Lupinus; species Lupinus angustifolius. Next base: position 33,621,776 of record NC_032009.1, on the reverse strand, counting down.
TGATTTTAGGGAGAGAAACACTCGGGAGGAAGGGAGAAGTCGTGGGAACGACTTTAGATCCAGAATTTCTTGTATTTCTCATGATCAGAGTGTTGTAATGGCAAGGATGAGTGGCTAGTTCTTCGTAGTTGGGAATCGAAATGTAATCTTCTTACCTTTTGTACTCCTGGATTCAATTCTATATTAATGTTGTTTGATTTTGGAAAGTTTATCCCTTGTTTATTGCTTGATTTCAATTAGCAACTGAATTCATGATTTAAGGTTCAAGTTTAACTGGGAAGTTAAACTTGATACCGGATCTAGATTATCTTTCTTGCTACATAATTGATCTAGGGATGGACAATGATGTAGGAATTGCTTTTACATTTGATTTTAATGCTAGTTAATCATTCGATTATCCAAGGAATTGGTAATTGAGTGATTACCTAAGAATGTTACAATCAAGGGACTGATGTAATTGATTTATGAAAAATGTGCATCAAATTCAGTAACTTCATTAGGAATTGAATCCATGGATGTCAAAAGGGAAAAATGATGAGTTTCGATCCCAACCCTTTTATTTTAATATATTCGATTGTTATTTAAATTTGATTATATCTAAAAACCAATGCAATTTTACCAACAAAATCTTGTACATAGCTGCTCAATTGATTCTTGTAGGAATTAGTGTAAATCCACTCCGCTCCTTGAGGACGATATCCCGGTACTTTGCCGGATTTTATTACTTGTACGATACGGTACACTTGTCGTTACATAAAATATCTAACAGACACTCAGTTCAAATAATAAATTCAAGTTTGTTAATGGAGCAATACATATTCCACATCCATCTGATTCAATATATGATTCTTAGGAGAGATGCAACAACATGGTGATCTCTTGGATCACAAGATCATTGACACAACAAATTTCCTAGAGTATTGTGTATATAGAGAGTGCACGAGAACTTTGGGAAGACCTTAAGAAACGATTTTCAAATAGGGATCATTTCAGGACATCTAATCTACTCCAAGAGATTCACTCAATGAAGCAAGGTGATAGAGATATCTCCACCTTCCATATAGATATGAAGAAAGTATGGGATGAGCTAGAGTCCTTAAGACCTCTACCAATATGCACTTGCCCTGTGAGGTGTAGCTACAACATGCCTAGAATCATGAGGAACTACAGAGAATATGAGCACATCATATGCTTCCTCAAGGCAACACGAGGGACCAGATCCTCCTTATGGAACCACTGCCATCCATGAACAATGTCTTTTCACTAGTCTTGCAACAAAAAAGGCAACACGAGGGACCATAATTTGACAACAAGAAAGTAGTCAATTCCATCAACTCGACCTAATCTTGGAGGAATCAACCTAACAGGAGTTCAAGCAAAGGAAAGACTAACTTCAATAACAGAAAGAAATATCAAACAAATACATGGACAACAAATTACTCAAGAACCTCAAGATCATCGAATAATAACAAAGTGTGCACTTTTTGTGGAAAAGAGAAACACACTGCAGAAATCTGTTACTTTAAGCATGAGTTTCCCCCTAACCTCAAGTTTAAGGTCAAACAAGAAGATGGATCTGTCAACCTTGTTCACACTTATCATGAAAAGGGGCAAGAAACAAAGCATAAAGAATCATGCAACACACAAGCAAAACAACCTCTATAGATAACTAGCCATGAATACATGATCAATCAAGTAAGTCAAGATTACCTTAACAAAGAACACTCTGAAATATCAGGTACAATTCTCAACAATGAAACATGGATTCTTGATAGTGGTACTACCAATCATGTTACAAATAATGCATCAAACTTTACAAACATTTGCTCTATCAAACCTATATATGTGAGACTGCCAAATAATATTACCATGATTGCCAAACATTCAGGAACCATTCATTTGACACATACTCTTACTCTGCATAATGTGTTATATCTACCTAGCTTCAAATATAATTTAATTTCTATTAATAAACTAGCTTGCCCTTGATATGCAAGCTTGTCTTTGGTAAGGATTTTTGTTTGATTCAGGATACGACTTCCTTGATGACGATTGGGCATGCTGAAGCCTATAACAGTCTATACATCCTTAGTAGAAATCAAAAAACTGTTGAGAAATCTCTACATATAATTGGACCTATAAACAAATACAACATTCCTGTTTTTGATGTTTGGCATTTAGATTGGGCCATCCTTCCTTATTTGTTTTACAAAGCATAAATAAACAATTTCCTTTTGTTAAGTTTGACTCTAAGCTTGTTTGTGATACTTGTCATACTGTCAAACAGTCTAGGCTACCATACTCTAAGAGCTCCTCCTTCAACCTTAAGCCTTTTGACCTCATACACATAGATATTTGGGGTCCTCTTAGTATACCTATTATCCATGGACATAGATACTTCTTGACCATTATGGATGATTTTAGTAGGTATATATGGGTTTACCTTATGACCAATAAATTAGAGGCAAGATGTAACACCGTAAATTTCTGTGTATATTTTATTAATTATTTATTTATTTATTTTATCAACGATTAATTTTAGAAATTAATCGGTAGGGATTTAGGCTAAACCATAGTTTAGTGTTAGTCTTGTTTTGTGATTTTATATTTTGTGGTAAATTGTCGTAGTTTTATGAGATGACATGTTTTTGAGCTGCTTTGGGCCCAAATTAGCCTGAATTCGGTCCAATAACGTGTTTTTGAGCTCCGTAACTCAGAATCGAATTCTGATTGTGCCTTTGGCTTTGAAATATTATTTTGAGTCAAGATAGACATCAAGTTTTTCTAGAACAAATTTCTAAATATTTTCCATTCCGAATTTCGTGTTTCGAAGTTCTAACCGTAAACCAAAATCGGGATATTTTTATTATCCGACCGAGTATTAGTCGATAATACTTGGGCATAGTTTAATCGTGAATGTTTCACTGAAAATGTCACATCACTCTCATGTAAAAGCCTTGCTTGTTAAACAAGCAAACAAATATATCATGTTACACAAAATCCCTAAAATCACTCACCTCTCTCCTACACAAACTACTTTTTTAAAAACCATTGAATTTTTCCCTCAAATCAGATTTCTCTCTTTAAGGAGCTAAACCCTAGCTTAGAAGAAACCCTTAGCATTTCAAACTCTTTCTTCAGTTTGCATTTTCTAAGAACTCTCAAGGTAGTTCTTCATGGTTCTTCATTTTGGTTTCTTCATCTCTTAAGAGCTAACAATTAGATGTTTAGGAAATTTTAGTATGATGTTTATATGTATGTTATGAACATTTTCAACCGTTGAAATATTCTAATAATCTTCCTAACTCTTTTTATGTTCAATATTTTTTACTGTTTCTGGTTGTTTGATTGCTTAGGCAATAGCCCTAGCTTGGGTGTGAAGTGTATTTACAATTGGAAAAGACCATGACTCGGATGATTGGCTATGGTGCCCAAATCGACAACCTTATACAAGTACCTTTGTTCTTGCGCCTATTTAGGGCAAGGTTTCCGACTGTGATGTCGTGATTAGGGCAATGCCCAAAAAGGATTATATGATACCATGCAGCAAGGTCGTCTGACCAAAAGAGGCTTGGGCATGTGGTCGTCGAGGATACTCAATGATGGTTCTTAGTTGTAAGGATGTTATTCCTCTATTATGTGATGACGTAAGATCAGGTCCCACGAGAAGAATTCTTTTGGGAGATGTCTTAGGTTGGGCCGATCATGTAAAAGAATGATTAAAAGATTTAATTGGCTAACCTCGGTTAATGTGCATACGCATTATGGATAATGAGGTCGTGGAGATGAAATTTACGGGAGATGAACGAGCCCCGAGATGGTGAGAGGGACGGCAATGGCAGTGGTTCGTCAACAGAGTCTTGAGGGAGAGTCTAGGTGAGACGAGTCCCTTGTATTCCTGGATGGGGTATTCTGTTGGATCGGACAGTTCTCACAGTGCAAACTAGACGATCTCTAACAACCCCTCCTTGCAATCAAGATCGATGAGAGGGATGCCCAGAAAGTGTTTGATATGACACCATCCTGAAATGGACAGTTCTTTGGAACAAATCGATCATATATCCTTGCGAGGAATTGAGATCGAGGGCAACGAAGACCTCATACAAGGTACATGTCGTATTAATGAGATTTCCTTATATGTGTTGTTTGATTCAGGTGCGACCCATTCTTTCATATCTAATGATGTTGTCAACCGATTAGCATTACCTATAGTGTCCTTACCCTATGACCTAATTGTATACACACCCACTAACGAACCCGTCATGGTGTCAACTATGTGTTCTCAATGTCCCATAACTTTAGATGCAAGGACCTTTGTAGTAGACCTGATATGTCTACCATTATCTCAACTAGATATCATCTTAGGGATGGACTGGTTGTCTAACAACTATATTCTTCTGAACTACTTTAACAAAACAATAATCTTTAGTGATCCTAAAGACCTCATTGAATCTTGTTATGAAACCAAAAGGACTACTACCAATGAAATGAAGGAACTCTTGAAGGATGGAGCTCAAGTATTTATGTTGTTGACATCATTGGAAAAGAAGGGTGGAGAATAGATTCAGAATCTACCCGTGGTTAGAGATTTCTCTTAAGTCTTTCTGAATGATATTCCTGGCTTACCCTTGGTACGGGAGATAGAGTTTTCTATCGATCTAATTCTTGGAACTGGACTGATCTCTATAGCTCCCTACAATATGGCATCGTTGGAGTTAACGAAGTTGAAGAAACAATTGGAAGATTTACTACAGAAATAGTTTGGCAGACTTAGTATTTCACCATGGGGTGCTCCGGTGTTATTCATGAAGAAGAAGAAGAATGATGGTAGTATGCGGTTGTGTTCTGACTACCGATAATTGAACAAGGTCACCATCAAGAACAAGTACCCATTGCCAAGAATTGATGACTTGATGGATCAATTGAGAGGAGCTACCGTGTTTTCAAAGATCGATCTTAGATCTAGGTACCACCAAATACGTGTGATGTCAGAGGATATTCCGAAAACTGCCTTTCAGACGCGATATGGTCATTATGAATATCTTGTGATGTCATTTGGTGTAACCAATGCTCCTACAGTGTTCATAGATTACATGAATCGAATTTTTCATCCATACCTCAACACATTTTTGGTCGTGTTTATCGATGATATCCTGATTTATTCGAAAGATCAGGAGAAACATGCGAAGCATCTGAAAATAGTGTTGTAGGTGTTAAGCCAAACTTCCAAAATGCGAATTTTGGTTAGAATCAGTGAATTTTCTCGGGCATGTTATATCAAGCGGAGGAATTGCTATCGAACCTGCTAAAGTGGGAACGGTGATGGAATGGAATTCTCAAAAATCCGTAACAGAAATCAGAAGTTTCCTTGGTTTAGCAGGATACTATTGGAAGTTCATTGAAGGATTTTAGAAGTTGGCGTTGCCACTAACTACGTTAACAAGGAAAGACAAGGCGTTCGTCTGGACGGCGAAGTGTCAGGAAAACTTTCAAGAACTGAAGAAAAGATTGACTATGGCACCTTGTTGATTCTACCAGACCCGAAGGAGAACTACAACGTTTATTGTGACACATATAAACAGGGCATGAGTTGCATGTTGATGCAACAACAAAAAGTGGTAGCTTATGCTTCAAGACAACTAAAGACACATGAGTAGAATTATCCAACGCATGACTTGGAGTTGGTTGCAATCGTATTTGCTCTCAAAATCTAGACGCATCATCTTTATGGTGTAAGATTTGAAGTCTTGGACAAGCTTCATGGCTTATACTTGGCTCATGATCAAGTCTTTGGGCTCACATCAGAAAGCCTTGTCAATTGCCACTTTTTACTTTAGGATTGGCCTTAGTGACAGAGTATCTTTGCTTTTCAAATACATGTTAAATGTATCTCCTTAGTTTGTTAAGAAGTAGTTGCATTCAATTTTATTATGTTTGCTTTCTTTCCAAGCAAGACCAACTGATATACATAGTATGGTCCTTGCTTTGGTTAACACACTGAAAATCTACTTCTTCAATAATAAAACATCTACATTCCATAACATCCTTTAGTGTTCGGCTAGGCATCAAAAGAGAAATTATAAGGGAAGTAGCGGATCCAAAAATTTAGATAGTGACAAAGATTATAAGTATAAATATTTAAGTAGTTGAGACAAAAACAGCACAAATATAAGTGGGTGCACTTTCCCACACTATGCTTAAGGTGGATTTTTTTGCTAATGAACAACTTATTTGACTAAAAATAAGTAGTCATGTTTGATTAGAGAGAAATTTCATAAAATTCATGTCATTATAAATCACGATTTCAAAACTTGTTAAAGCAACTTATGTCTTAGGGTTTAGTTATAAATTATTTCGCACCATTTTATTATTTTTCATAGTTCAGTCAATTTTTACTCGCTGTTCATTTTATTGGGTGAGATGGTAGTATAGAAAACCAAAAAGGAGAAAAAACATAATTCATAATTCTCTTGTTTCAAACTTTTACCCATGGTGAAAATTGAAAATTAAATTTTTGCATGATAATACACTTTTTGCCCACAAACATGCAGATAAAGTAAGTGTATAAAAGACAACTTTGATCATAGATGAAAATGAAAAAAGGGACAATGCAAACAAGCATGCACACATTATTTTAGGGCAGAGCATACAAATATCAAAAAGATGTATGTATTGACAGTGTATGAGTTTTATAGACTATCATTGTATCATTCACCGTTGATGTTTAATTATTATTGACTTTTCAAAAATATAATTCAAATGGATAGTAGATGATGGAGTGTATGTATATAAATCTTTACATTATCATTATATAGATTTTATACTCTACAAATTTTCCTATTAGTCGTTTCGCCCGACAAGTCTGCAAACATTTCCATAATCAATGTGAGTAGCCCGCAGGCATAATTTAAGGAAAAATTAAGAAATATTTAAATAAATTATGATGTAATGTGATTTTTAATTCCTAAAAAAATGTAATATAATGTGATTTGTTAAACTTCATATAAAATATCAAAAAAATGTGTTACTTTTTTATCTTTAACTAATTTATTTAATTTATTTCTATTTATTATATGAACTTTTTAATTTTTTTAATTATAAAACAATGCACGGAGGCCACCCACATGCCCATTAGCCCATTTTAAAATGAATAAGGCATTGAATTTTTTCATTAAGATAATGCAAGCATGCCCACACCCACTTAAATTTTTGCTGACATTTGTGGGTACAAGGAAAACGGGTCGGATGCATGACCCATTTTTCTATATTTATCGAGAAGTCCAGCCCTTTTATTGAGCCAAATATAGCAAGGTCTGGTTCATTGAATTGCAAGGGACAACCCATTCAAGAAAAAAAACGATTTTGAATGATATGCATTGGCTTAGTTGAATAAGATGCATTAGATCCTCATATATACTAAAACGTCAAATATTCAATTTATGGGAACGACACTTGTTAGGAGGACAATCACATGTCGAAAGTGATAAGTTTTTCAATCATAGAGCGAAGAGATACACTTGGTAGTTAAAAAATGATACCCAATAAGGGTGAGCATGTATCAAGTTGGGTCTCGTAAAGTTTGTCTCTTACCCGATCCTAAATGTTGATCAACTCATTTTTTGAACCCAAACCTAGTCCTAGGCTCAAAGCTAACCTGACCCTAAATGTCGTTTGGGCCGACCTTTGAACTGAACCCGACCCTAGACTCGATTAAATATAATGCATAAAAAATGACATATATATATCATTAATCATGCATATGTGCTAGAAAAAATAGAGAATCAATGATACTTTTGACCAAAAATATGTTATTATTTTGTACATAATTAAATAGAAACACGTACAAACATAAAGAGTAGGTAATAATGGGATGAGTCTAGGCCGGATTATGTTTGTTCCCTACCTGTCCCTAAATATTGATTGGATCTAATTTTTAAATTTGAACTTAACCAAGATCCAATAAGATCAAATCGTATTCAGGTCTAATCATGGCAAGCCAAGCTGGATAAATGAATAGGGTCGGGTCCTGTTTACCCAATTCCTAAGTTTACTTGTCATGTCCTTACTCCATACTAGAAGAGTTAATAAACAAAATTTCTATCCACCTGAAAACTTCAGATGTCAAAACCAATAAAACATTCCAACTACGGAAAACTGCCTGTGAAAAAAGTTACTCGTTACCAAATATTATTTTACTTCGTTTAATAAGGGAAAAGTAAATTAAAAACCCACATAATTATATGTATTCTAGTTATGATGATTATTTCTTTTTTTCTACTATCAAGTTATCTTCTCTTTTTATGTAAAACTTTACATCACTAGACCAAAGTATTGTTAATTAATTCTTTCTCTTTTTAATTACACTTTAAACTTTATCAGTTAGTGAAACTGAAATTGGTCTCTAAATAAAGATAATGTTAAATTATTAATAGATCGATAACGAAACTGATGTCGTTAGACTTACAATAATAATAATACAACAATGCAATAATGTATGTTAGCCAATGTTGATAATAAGATGAAACCCTGTCTTTAAAACATATTGATTGTGAAGAGGGTAAAAAAAAAGTCATGTTTAAAAGGGACAATACAATAAACAACAACAATGTTAATATCTGGAGCAATTAGATTAAGAACAACTTCATAATATTTTATTATAAATTATATTTAGTGAGAATGCAAAAATATTGATATATAAAAATATTAAAATTACATAATAAGGATATGATAATCGAGATTGAAACAAATTACGTGAATAATAATATTTTATTGTTTTTAATTTAATATGTATAAAGTGTAGAGGTTTTTATCAACTTTTATTAGCATACAAAAACTAAGGATATTGTTTCATGAAGACATTAGTCTTGAAGACGGTGAATATCCATGAAGTAAATTGTAATGGTTGAAAATAAATTTGAACAAATGTCCTTAAATGTTGGCATGCAATTGAGTGAAGTTGAAATAGAGACTTAAAAATGTACACCATACAACTAAGTTAAACTATGCTTTTGATTCTTAAATATGATGCTCATTTTCAATTTCATCATAAGAGTAGTGCTCAACTTATTTCAAGAGTACGTTTTTAAACTTACTCCTCATCCTAATCATCAATTTTAGAGATATCTAATGGTTTAGATCTACTCAATAATTCAAATCATTAGATTTCTCTAGAATTGATAACTATGATGAGGAGTAAGTTTAAAAAACTTACTCTGAGTAAGTGGATCCACACTCTCATCGATGAGGGATCAACTTACTCTCCATCATAACCATTAATTCTATGGACATCTAATGATTTAGATCTACTCACTAATTAAAATCATTAGATTTCTCTAGAATTGATGACTATGATGAGGATTAAGTTTAAAAAACTTACTTCTAAGAGGATCCTCACTCCCAATATATATAAAAGAATTCAGTCCTGCTTGTATATCTATTTTTTATTTGATCATCCTTTTTTTTTTTATTATGAGTTATGACCCAATTTATTGGGATTACAGCTTAAAAATCAAAATTTAAAAAATATTTGTCATTAGCAAGAACCAAACTAAAAATTAATATCACACGGACCAAAAGAACATATGCGTAATCCCTATACTATAATTCTAAAACCTGACAATAATTTTTAATTTTATCTCTATACTATAATTCTAATATTAATGAATAATACATGTAATGATTGAGTGAAATTTATATTTTACTTTTATATTACATATATCAACAAGTTAAAGACAAGTAGAAATTAGGTCAATGATAAGCTTTAGTGAAGTATAGTTGAACTTGTACATAGGTTGGTAGTTGGCACATCAAGCACAAATGCACGATTACAAGCAATAATTGTAGGGCTCTTGTGTATTATGCGGAGAAAAATCAATCAAATAAAGGAAATAGAATACAGATGTGGAGATATAATCATGTCTTAAACATTTCTAATCTGAGCATGAGGATATGGGACAATGGATCACACCAATAGCATGTGTCTAATTGTGCTTGGTGTATGAGTCACATGTCGTGTGAGATGAAAAAAAATCATATATCTCAAAAAAAATCATATTCTTATGTTCTTAATCAATCAAATACTAATAAGTCATATAAATATGTTAATTTTTATTTTTATAATTTTTATTTTCAATTAAACGTTACTTTCTAATTAGATGAGAATAACATAATGAGATAGGTGATATATATTCATATGGGATAGAGAATTGACTAGGAAAGTTAATTACGCTTGGTTTTGGATTTATTTGCCTAATGAATGGTGAATGCGACTTTATACTTGTTTTTGCATAGTTGGAGTTGCAATCAAGGGCACACGTTCATGTGCTTTTGTTGGTCATCAACTCATCGTCAATCAATGCTTCTACCTCTTGGAGTTAGAGCTGGAAACAAGCCAAATTGAGTTGAATTAGAGCTCAGTTCGGTTCAACTCGATAAGGATTAGATCGGCTTGAAACTCGACTCGAGTTCGACACGAGTTATTATTTTAGCTCGAGTTTGGCTTGGTTAAAGTTCACAAACCATTCGGTTTAGTTTGAATGGTTCATTTAGACAACTCAAATAATTAATTAAGTTTTGAAAAAAAAATACTAAAAAAAAAGTTTTATATATATAAATATAATCTTGTTTATATATAATAACAATAAATATAAAAAATAATATATGAGTTATAATAAACGTAAAAATTAGTTTATATTTATATATATCGAGTTAGTTCATGAACTAAACGAGTCGAACTATGTCTGATTCAAGTTCGGCTCATTTATTTAACGAGCTTAATTTTTTAGCTTAAGTTCAGCTCATTTGGTTCATGAACCAAGTTTATCGAGCTAAATAACGAATCGAATTTCGAACGAATACCGAGTTGGTTCGGTTCATTGTCGACCCTACTTGGAGCTATCAAACCAACTTAATGGATTCAATTTTAAATAACACTCAATTAAAAGGTCATCTATTTTGTCCAATCAACTTTGACATGCGTAACACTAGTATTCTAAACTTATATTCAAAGAATTATTATTGAAAATGGTAAAAAATTATGAAAAGTGAAATTAAATATATTGGCAACGAAATCCCAAACTTGTGACAAGGGAATATTAAATAAAAATAAATGCTCTAGCCATCCAAATAGCTATTCACATTAGGGTCTACACCTTGTACCTCAAAAAATGTATAGTTTCTTGCGTCACTACTTTGGACTAACCCAAAAATACTTAATTATTAAATTTTTAATTAAATATATTTTTTCAACTAATCATAAAATATGATATATAGAGTGATACACATTTATAGGATAACAAATATTCTACCTTTATATTACCAAAAAAACATAAACACTCCCACACAATAAGCAACCAAATCATATTCAAAACATTCATGGGTATCTAGATCTGCAAATATATGTAGAAAATATCTGCAACAGGTCAGGTTTGGATCCATTTTTTAAATTCATGGGTAATTGAGGCTTGTTGTTGGATGGGCCCAATTCCATGTAATAAGGTACTCAGACTCGTAAATAATCATACCTGTTATTCCTTCCAAAATCTAAACATATATATAATAAATATATTCTCATATCAAAAGATAAGTTATCTACTCTAATTATTAAACTTGTGACATGTCTCATATTTTTTAGTTTTTAGAAATATTTTTATAGAAAGTGGTTAAATATGACACATGTCACAATTTTAATGGTTAGAGGAGATAATTTATCTCCTAATATGAGTAGATAATTTTCTAATATATTTATATGTATATAGTTACATAAGTGTAATATTATTTTATCATATTTATAACGTTATATTGTTAATCATTAATTATTATTAAACAGTGATGTTATGTTGTCAAAAAATGATATGATATTATTTGTTAATTCATATGTATGATGTATGTTATGTTGATTGAAGATGTTTTACTAAACAAAAATTCATTCTAATGTTGAAGTTATTTTTTATGTTTGTTTGAGTAAAACGAGTTGTATTCCATAGTCAATTTAAATTTTGTTTAAAACTTTAAATTATGTTTCATAATTTTTTCTAATATTAATTACCTAACTAACATACGAGATTGTAAGAAATAAACACACAATTGTATAAATTATTTGTAATTACTTTTAATATTTTTGAATTTGTGGGTACCTAATGATCTGTTGGATAACATACCCAACAGGTATTAGCATGGGTCTAAGGAGGGTTTGGGTAGAAAAATAAAGCAATAGACAAACAAATAATGCACTACCCGAATCTATTAAGACTCACTCTCAGCCCTAATTGGATCGAAGAAAAACAGGGAGGTAACACACGAGAGTGATCCTCAAATGCAGACAATTAACATTGAACAAGCAAATAAAAGAGGAAGTTCATTGCTTCGTTTGCTTGAGAGAAGAAAATAAGAAGAGAGAAATATGTGAGAGAGAAATATGTGAGAAAGAAAGATATGAGAAAGATATGAGAAATATATTAGATTTTAGTGTTGTTTGGTTGTATAGAAAAAGAAGATAAAGAAGTGTTTTTTATCCCTCACTCTTCACCGAATAAGGATTTGTTGTTCTAAAATATGTTTCAAATCATTAGGATCAATAAAAATATTTCATGTCAATTAAAAATATTAAATGTTCATTGTTTCAATATTATTATTGGTGCAGGACACGGTTTGAGACACAGTTTACGACAATAGATCTGAGTCTTCTTCCCCTCTCATTTTCTACTCACTTTGGAGGAGAAAGAGATTTTATGAGGCTCTCTCCTTTTTTTCTGTCTCCCCTTAAACTCTCTCCTAAACCAAATGAGAGAAAGATGACATTTCTCCTTAACTTTTTTCCTCTCACTCTCTTTCTCTTCTATTTCTACCCTTCCAAATGAAGGCTCAAGGATATACATGACAAAACGGGCATTGCCTGCGGACGTGCCCGCATAGCCCGCATTTCTTTGCGGGCAGGACATGCATTTTTTGTCCATTTGCCCGTTTTGTCCGGACTGTTTTGCCCGCTAAGTTTGCGGGCATTTCCGTTGGGCATGCAGGCGGCCCACGGGCGGCCCATAAATATAATTTAAGAAAAAATAAAAAAAATTTAATTAAGTTATGATGTAATGTGATTTTTATTCCTTTAAAAAATTGTAATTTAATATAATTTGTTAAAATTCATATAAAATATCAAAAAAATTGTTAATTTTTATCTTCAACTACTTTATTTAATTTCATTTCATTTATTATATTAATTTTTTATTTTTTTTAATTATTAAACAATGTCCGCAGGTCACCTGTAAACTCGTTAGCCAGTTTTAAAACGGACATGACATTAATTTTGTCCGTTAACTCAATGCGTATATGTCTGTGCGTGCCTAAATTTTTACAGGTATTTGTGAGCGCGGGCTAAAGAGGCCGGGCGGCCCATTTTGCCATCTCTACTCAAGGAAAGTGATAATTCAGTTATAGCAGAAAAGTGAAATTGAGATAGCTTGGTTGAATTTTAGAACCTTCCAGAAGTAACTGAAGTGCAAGGAATCGAGAGGAACGAATGAACAGTGTGGCGCGGAAATGAATGTTGGAAAGTTTTTCATAAAATACTGAGGAGAGGGAATAAAAGTTAGTTTTCACTTTTCAAGGCACACTTTTTTATGTCATAGTTATGGGCTCATGTTGGGCTTCACGTGTGGGACTAAATGAAATTCCTAAAGAACCCTCATTTTTTACAGCTTAGATACTTTTCAAATAGGTCTATCCGGAACTTAAATATTTGACACTTGAACAGTCTTTATACGAAAAATACTAAATTTAGCAATTATAACTTTCAAATAGTGTAATCCGGAGTAAGGACTTTTGTGATTACAACTCTCAGGATAATCAATTATGAAAGTGTTATTAAATATTAATAAGCAAAAACACTTTCAGATAAAACTAGTTGGTCCAATAAGACTGCGAAAACGTTAAATGAATGGTATTTTCATGATTTTTATTAAAGAAAGGTGAGGTATTAAAGTTAGGGAAATGTAAAAAATGTCATAAGGACATTATTCGAGGAAGAGAAAGTGAAAATTTTGTCTTGACAAATGATGTTTTCAGATATTTGTGAAGTTTTGATATTAGTTTTTAAGATTAATTTTCTTCTTTTGTACTCTTTAAATAATATCTTTAGGGCTTCTTAATAGGGTGTTAAATGAGCACCTTCTCCAAAGCCCATGCTGTCCCAAAATTCCAGAGAGGTTCAAATTAACATTGGACATTGACTTGGTTTTATATACAGAGTAATATTTTCATATAAAATCACCTATAAACCCCTCATGTACAAGCAAGTGAGTCACTTGTAAACCAGTAAATAATAAGCAATGTACAACCTTATGATATATGCAACTATCTTATGTATAAGAGGATTTGTAAAATAACTATAGAATGCTAAATCATTTTTTACAAACAAATACTCGGTGGAGAAATTAGTGTTGTATAAGTGAGGAAAAAAAATAAAGACCAAAATTACACCACAAAAATATATCACCCGATAAAATTGCTACATAAATGAAATTAAGTAAAGGTTATACGGCAGAAGTGATTTTATGTATATTCAAGTATTTAAGAATTCACTCAAAACTCAAACTTATTTACCACTCTATTTTCTCTACACTTGAAATATAACTTTTATGTGAAATATAACTCTTGTGTGAAATATAAAATTGTATAGCACATAAAATCATAATGAATATTTAGAATAAATAAATTGCAACACAGGTAAAATTACTTATAATATAAATTAAAGGATTCATATTTAAGAGAATTTTACCTAATCATGTTAGATTCACAATTATAGAGGTTAGTATGTGATGCAAATATCAATTTATTACTCTGAATAAATTTGTGTAAGACCTTAACTACAGCAAAATGACATGTAATCAAACACATATGTTGTCCCATTTTTTGTACAACTTTATGTACTATCACCTCTAATTGGTTGGAAAAAAAATTATTTAAATTAAAGTTACAATTATTTATATTTTTCTGACTAATCATATCTCCTGTTACATGAAGTGGCAATGAGACACCCCTGCAATCAACACAAAAGTCTATTTTATTTGACTGCAATTTGCTATTGGAACTTTCAGGAGATGGCAAACATTCTTATGTTCAATCTTCAAACTGGACCATAATGTTAAATAAATGAATTGAAGAGTATTATTCACAATAAATTAAAACACTTTCCACCACCACACACATGTATGACCACAAATTTCAGAAATCAACTTTTTTCTTTTCCCTATTCTAAATATTACAGCATCAGTATGAAAAATCATGTACTGGACTGTCTGCATGCATATCCATGCAATCACTGGAGTTTGAAGAATTTGTATCCTTGTTCTGGCCACTAGTATTATTCATCTCACTGTTCCGATTTCCATTCCCCGGCAACACCAAGTTACTTGAAGGGCAGCTACCCTGTGCCAAATGATACAACTGCAGGTTGCGGCGAATGGGGCTAGAGAGTGCATTTGAGAATACAGAGTTCTTTGCTTGTTGATCAGGTTGCCCGGTACGTATTCCGGGTACAGAAGTTGTCGAAAATGCATTTGAGGGTATGGATGCACCGGTGTTAGTGTGCACTGCAGTCTGGGAATTTTGTTGCTGAAATGCTTGCCTTGGGGACATTGGTGATTCCTCTGCTCCGTATTCAAGCTCATTCTATATGACATGTATATCTCATGGTTATATATCTCTCTATATTCAGCTTAAATTAAGATACATCTGAAAAATGGATTCATCAACTATGATGGATAGCCTCAATTCATATACTGTAATATATGTATGACAATAAAGTACCAGTCAATTCGGTACGTGGCAACAATCAAAATCCAGATGACACTTTCCCCCTCATATAGACACAGGGCATGACATATAAGAACAACCGAACAAACTAGCTCTTCTTGAAACAAAAAACTATCCACGGAGAAGGACACAATGTTTTAAACTGCGGTTGCGTTGTGGTTGCGTTTATCGCAATTGCAGTTTCTGTTGTGGGCAATTTAAAACACATACACTCTGGAAGTATTCAATGTAATCACAAGTTATGGTTTTCAGGTTCATCCAATGACTACTTATAAAACGAAAGGTTGAAGGATGATGGACCCATTAAATAGAAGTTTCGCATTCGCATTCGCATTCATAGCAATTGACAAAAGGATTTATGACTTTTGGTGCAAGCAAAATTGTCAGTACCAAAACCATGTAAGTAAAAGATAGTTCATAATATAAGTAGCAAACTAACTCAATTACAATTTGGAAAGGAAGAGAGAATTTTCACTGAAAAGGCAATTTGGAAAGGAAGATTGATTTTAAAGATCACTTTGTTAATAAAAATAAGAGCAAATACCAATTTTATTCTATGGTGTTTTTTATGGTTTGATTCCTCGAAAATTGAAAAAGCACAAAATGGTAGCAAAAAATATCAAACAATGTCAAATTAGTCTCTATCTAGTATTGTAAAACTTACTAAAAAGGACTATTTTGACCCACATTTGTTTGTTTTGGGATCATTTTGGACTTTTTTCAATTTTCGAGAGAACAAATCGGCAAGGTGGAAAAAAAACATAATAGAAATGAGTATTTACTAATCACATACGTTACAAAACAGAAAGAGAGTACATATTGAAATAGTAGAAAACCTGCAAGTGAGTAAGTATATCAATGGTGTTGACCCTTGATCCTTCTTGTTGCTGTCTAAGAATCCATTGGTACATTTTCTCCTGTAAGAAAAAGGGAACAAAACAAAGTAGTGTCATTCATAAAAGGGAGTGAATAATCAATTTTAAACATACATCAATACATTCAATAGATTTTGAAATAAAAAGAATGTAGTTTTCTAGTGATGTAAGTTCCTCCAACACATAATCAGAAAGACCAAAAGGTCAAAGTTTGATTCCTGTGAATGACAATGATCGGGAAGACAGAAAAACATCCCGAAAAAATTAGTTCCTTATACATACAATTAATAGTACCAAAAAAACAGATTTTGAACGCAAAAAAAGCAAAGAAGTGAAAAAAAGCCATTGAAATCACATAAAAAAGTTAAAAAGCAATCCCAAATCTAAAATTGTTATACCCAAAAAGCAGCCAACCCTAAAAAACTAAAAGTGGTAGTAAAAGTTCAAAAGCAACATAAAAAAATACAATTTTGATGAATTTATTTGGATATATAGAGATTTAAACAATGAATAGTGAGAGAATATGAAAAAAAAGATGAAGACCAGAGCGTGACGTTCACCGGCTTGGAATGAGAGTTTTTGTTGAGTCATGGCGTGAGTGTAGAGATGAGAGAGAGAGTTAGCGGTGGAACAGAAAGTGGAGTACATGGTTCGATCCACTTCATCGAGGCGCGTGGCCACAGATTTCCTCTTCTTACCCATCTTATTGATTCAGTGATTCAGATTTGAAAAAATATAACGATGGAGTTTTTGAGGGATAGAACAAAAGAGAAACAAAAGAGTAACAAAATAATAAAGTTGCACAATGACGGTGCTGCTTAATCTTTTTCCAACTGCCCTCCACGTGCGTCAAAAATAATAATCATATCATATTAAGTGAGAAAAAAAATATATTCATTGTTTTATACTATGATTCGCAACTTGGGCATGTTCATGGGGCTAAGGACATGAAAAATGTGTGCATAAGCTTTAAAATGTTTGTCTAATATGTCTTTTTTGTTAATGAGTATTTCAAATCGGCAGTGGCCCACAGACATAAATGAATATTACAATAAGAAATTTGATGGATCAAGTATGACAAAAGTAATTTATGTTTGGTTTACGCATGTCTGGTTTATGCAAAACAAAGTGTTATATTTTGTGTTTTGAATCTCACTATCACATTGTTGCATCCATGTAATTTCAATTATGATAACATGACTATTGTAATATTTCAATAGTGAAACAAAAAATAGGAGACAATATATAATATCTTGCAATTAGGGGTGAAACAGGTCAGGCTGCCTACCAGGGGTCTATTACCTGGCCTATAACAGACTAGATCAAACCAGACTTTTCTCGTAAACAGGTCGGGCTCAGGCTTTTTGAAAAGTCTATTTAGTTTAACAGATCAGGCTTTAGACCATCCAACTGGCCTATTAAGCCTAACAGACCGGTCTATTTAGTTATATTATGTAATAATGTTCATATTTTATAATTTTAATATATAAGTAATGTTATTATATATGTAATTTTAATATAAAAACGTATACAAAAATATAATTTAATTGTTAGGATTATAAAAATCTATTTAAAAGCATGCATATTAGTTATTTAAATATAAACATGATCAACCTATTTCAATGTAATATAGTATAATATACTTTTAATCATGCTAACAGGTCATGCCAGACTTTTAAACATAACAGACCTAGGTTTTTAGAAAAAAAATTAAACATGCTAACAGGTCAGGCCCAAACTCCTATATGGTATACAGGCTCGGTCTGTTTAAGGCAAAGTCTGGTCTGACTTAGCCTGTTTTCACCCTTACTTGCAATGCATGTACTAAATCATTATTAATTTTCTTAATTTAGTGCGACCCACTCTGCCCTAATATAAATGAATGATGGATAATTTATGGATTATGTATAAATTGTTATGCCGAGAAAATGTATAAATATTATACTCGAGAAAATGTCTCCTTTAGTTTTTTTGAAGAAAAGAACAATTAATTTAGTTCATCTCTCAAAAGTTGAATCATATTTTTATTATTAATAATGGGTAAAATTGGTTTTAAATGGTATTTGAATATTTTGGATATTATTTTAAATTTTTTATTCCTCATAAATTAAATTGGAACCATATTTTCTTAGGAATAAATTTTAGTATTTATTTATTTTTGGATATTGTGAAATTGTAATTCGTTGCATATTTAAGTTTGTAATTAGTATTATTATTATTATCCTTGGTTTCTGTGATGATATTCTCGCCATTTATATCTTTAAAGTATTGTTATTAATTGGTTGCATATTTAAGTCAGATAAGGAAACTTTGCACTGGTAATCATGTAAATATTTATGTGGAATAAGAGAATGAACATATTCCTTAATTGTCTTATTAGTATTAATGTCTTTCTTCATGGTTACTTTTTCTGTAATAACTTCCCACATATTTGTTTAGTGGGATAAGTTTTTACTCAATCTCATCTATCCCATTATTAAGACAAAAATTAGATGTTCGATTTATAAACGAGATACTTATTAATAGAAACATTCAGATATAATTACATAAAAATGATTTGTCTTACCCATAAGGTAAGATATACTATTAGTTATAAAAAAAAATGAGAAAACATTCCATGAATAATTAAATATGATGCACACTGCAACATGTAATCATCTGTAATAAAGAAGCAATCTGGAAAAAGAATATTCATTATTATGTTGTTTCAACCAATTAATTAGATATCTAAAGTTGTGTAGATTCTAGGTGATTATAACATATTCATCACTAAGCAAAGCAACATGATTCTTGCGTCTTCTATTAATGATACTACAATAATAGAATCGTGTGTTTCTATAATTCTATTGCCATCATCAATCCAATCTTTCACACATACTTTAATATTATATTACCATCAACAGTCGAATCTTTCACACATAATGTTTTATTTGATTAAGACAAAAAAAAATACATATGAGAGACAATAAAAAAGGAAAAAATATATAAGAAAAAAGTAAATTTTTATGTTGTCTTACATGAAGAAAATAAAAAAGAAAGAGAAGAGAAATAAGTAATTTTTTCAATATTTATATCGTCTTGCTCAAATATGGGTGGTCTAAATCACTTTCATACCAAGGGAGACTTACTTTTTGGCTAATTTTATGGCAAAGATTAATACACAATTATATTCGTGACTATTGTATTGGAAATTTACTCTCATTGACGTGACTCTAATCATTGACATAAATCTTTCTTTTTAGTTTTGTTTTTATTCATTTCTAATGTACCAAAAAAGTAAGAAGAGAATAAGATGATACTTATTATTCCATGTTATTAAACTTTTTCCACTCTAATTTTCTCTCCATATTTAATGAGAAAGAATTTTGTGCGGTAATATTTTTATTTTCTTCGCCCTCAGTCCTCACTCTCTTCTCAATCAAATAAGAAAAAAATCACTTTCTACCCAACTTTTCCCCCTTAAATTTGTTCTCCTCTTTCTTTATCCAACAAAAAAGAAAGCTAAACCGCAAAAGTTGTTCCTAACAAAACACCTCCTCCAAATGCTACAAATATATCGTAGTGTTCAAAAGTCAAATCATAAAAACGCAAAGGTGATAAAAAATGTCAATCGTTACTATATATGTTGGTGTCTTTTTTTGGGTACATACTATACGTTGGTGTTTGATATAAAAAAATGTTTTTTAAGTATATTTCTCAAACTATAATGTATTGACCAATGTTGTGAAACATAAGTTAGAGGTCAAGTTGGAAGAGATCTTATTTCAGGTTTAACCAGTTTAAACGAGTAAATTGTCTGGTCGAACCGAATGATTTTATATATAATTAATAATTTTTATTAATAAATATATAATTATATATAAATGTTAAATTTTATATAAATTAATAATTATATATAATTATATTGAAATAATTTCTCAATATTTTTGTAGACCAGAGTAAAACAAGACATTAGAGTAGTTTTCCATTTTCTCGTATTATTCTGGTTTAATGCAGTCAAACAAGAATTTTCTCAGTTTCAAGAGGTCAAACTATCATTAGCTAAGACTGCAATCTTAAACCGTTTTCAAGACAAGTAAGTGGTCAAATTGGTCAGTCCGCTTAGTACGATCAGATTCAGTCCTCGTAACACTATTGACAACTTCCTTTAATTCTATTTTTGCTTAATCATATTACGTAAAGTCATTTAAAAATAATAATTTATCTACACATGATTGGTTTAATAGGTCTGTAAATGTTTTTCCTTAAACAAGAACTCCAGCTGAAGCCTTACTTACGAAAAGAATCCTCGTTGAAAAAGGTTGCCTACTATATTGTGGGTCTTTCCGATTTAAATAGAAATGTCTATCGCGGAGAATACTTGTAGATATTGTTATTAATATTGTATTAATAATTAATTAGTGAAAGTATTATTATAGTGGTATATTAATGTTAAAAAATAATAAAGAAGTTCATACATATATTTATTTGCACAAATTTCAAAACAAAATGTATGATTTTGTGCTAGATTATGTTTTAAAAGTATAAATAAATGTAGTAGTTGTATGTTTTATCTTTCACAATAACATTTGGTGAAAAATAAATTACTTTAAAAAAAATTATAATTTTAAATGAAAATTATATAGTGTGTTAGTGCGATTTAAATGAAAACTGAGCGGTATGATTAGTATGATTGCATGACCAATTTTTTATGAGTTTTGGTAAATATGATTACATGACTGGTATAATTGTTGTATTATATATAGACTAGTTCAAGTGAACTACCTTCCGCATATATGCTTGTAGAGTATAGGTGGAAAAAAAAACTAAATTCAACATTTCAAACCCTTTGCCAATTTAAACCCCGAAACATGTTATTTTTAAGGCATTTTCAAACATGGTAATCTCAAATTTTATGTAAGATTCCGATGAATACAAAAGATTACCTAATTAAGGACACCGATTAAGGAAGAATGAAAAAGTAGTGTTGCATTGAAATTAAATGACATGTTTAATATACTGAGAAAAGCTAAGCTTGATTTGTTTCTATTGACTTATTTCTTTTGTATTTCTTAACTAATTTCCTTAAGGTACTAGTTAAATATATATGAAAAATCTTAGGTAATGTTTTAGAATACATTTTCATTAAAAGTGCTAATACTTAAAAATTTAAACATTGCATTTTTCAATAAAAAAAAGTTTTCCATATTTGGATAGATTACTAGATTAGGTTGAAAACAACCACGCAGGAAATTTATATTTGTCTATTTTATATAGGTAGGTAAAATAATAATTTTAGTTACATTTAATGTCAATTATCAAAACATGAAGTTGGAAATAAAGTTAAAACATAAACCTTATATAACACCATATAACTATATAGTATTAAGTTATTGTATTGCACTTATTTTTAAAAAGCATACACCACTAAAGCATACACTGAGTCACTGACACTCTGACGATGATAGATCAGTATTCATGGCGCCCATGTACGATAATAAACGAGTTTTTTTATATACATATATTTTGGTTTTCAGTTTTCACTTCTTCAATGTAATAGTGTTTTTTTAATTCCAAGGACTAATTTCCTTTTACACTGAGATTGTTGAAATGTCTTTTGCCTCCCCTAATGAAATGCTTTTCATACATGGAGCAAATATCAGACCTAAACATTATACTTAAAAAGAATTCACTCATGATATACTGAATCTCTAGATAGAATAAAGATTATGTTCCCAAGAAAATCATTTTTCCATATTATCAAATTTTATAAAATAATATAAAAGTATTAGTTGTTATTTTCATGTTTTTTCTTTTTAACTGAGTAAGTGTAATCTTCATTCATTTGTATAGGTCGAATAGGTGGAAAGATATAAGATTTAATTCTTCATAAGTATATTTATTGAAAAAATAGTGATACACTTGCAAAAAGATTTATTCCATGGTTGAATGAATACTTTTGGTTACAAAAAAACTATAGGTTAAGCCACATGTTTCCCGGTTCCAAAATTATTAGTTTTTCAGCATGAAAGATAAAAATGTAGAAAGCTGAGATAAATGAAAGAGAAGATGATATCAGCATCCAAATGATAGAAGGTGAGAAAGTGACATGGCATGTGACACTGTCTCTCAATGTTCATTCATCTCCCTAAAGTCACTTTTCTCTCTGCTTACCTAAACCCACACCCTCTTCTTTCTCAACTCATCTCTCTCTCTCTCTCTCTCTCTCTCTACCCATTCACACAAAAAAATCATGAAAACTTCACACAACACCATCAACTACCACTTCTCCTTCACCCTCTTCATAACACTCCTCACAACAACAACAACAACAACATCATCATTTTCCACTCATGAGGTGCAACTTTCACAACTCATAAACTTCAAAAATTCTCTCCCAAACCCTTCTACCCTCTCAAACTGGGCACCATACCCTACAACAACAAACCCATGTTCCTTCACTGGCATCACATGCACTCCACAAACTAACCATGTTTCCTCTATAAACCTCACTGGAATCACTTTATCTACCACTTTCACTCTTGTATCAACCCATCTTCTAACACTTCCTTATCTTCAAACTCTCACTCTTAAGTTAACTAACCTCTCCGGTTCTCTTCCTATGCTTATAAACTGCACTACCTCACTCACTTTCATTGACCTTTCTCATAACATGCTTACCGGTGAAACTGATTTTTCCGGTTGCAGTAACTTGCACCATCTTAACATTTCTTATAATAATTTCTCTGAAACTGTTCCTTCTTTTGGTGATTGTTCTAAACTTGAGTTTCTTGATATCTCCGGTAACCAGTTTTCCGGCGACTTCAGTGAAAAACTTTCTGGTTGTGATAGTTTATTGTACTTGAATGTTTCTAGTAATAAATTATCTGGTTCTGTTTCTTTGCTTCCTCGTGATATAAAGTTTCTCTACCTTGCTGGAAATAGTTTCCTGGGAGAGATTCCGGCGAGGCTGGCGCAATTATGCTCCAGCCTCGTCGAACTTGATCTTTCCTCGAATAATTTCTCGGGTACGATTCGGGCTGGTTTTAGTTCTTGTTTGGGGTTGGAGTCATTGGTTCTTAACCACAATGAATTTTCTGGTGAATTACCGGTTGAGGTATTGGAGAAAATGAGGAGATTGAGAAGGCTTTCGCTTTCGTTCAATGGGTTTTCGGGTCAGTTACCAGAGTCGTTGTCGAAGATGGTGAGTTTGGAGTTTTTGCATTTGAGTTCTAACAAGTTTGAAGGGTCAATACCAAGAGGGTTATGTGAGGATCCTATGAATAGTTTGAAGGAATTGTACTTAGAGGATAATTTGTTAACTGGTTTTATTCCACCTTCACTTGGTAACTGTTCTCAACTTGTTGCTTTGGATTTGAGTTTCAATTACTTGAAAGGTACTATCCCTTCAAGTTTAGGGTCTCTCTTGAATCTTCGAGATTTGATCATTTGGTTTAATCTTCTCAATGGAGAAATTCCACAAGAATTGATGTATGTTAAGACACTTGAAAATTTGATCCTTGATTTTAATGAGTTGAGTGGTGAGATTCCTTCTGGCCTAAGCAACTGCACGAAGTTGAATTGGATTTCCTTGTCGAATAATAAGCTCAGTGGGGAGATTCCAGCATGGATTGGCCGGTTATCCAATCTTGCTATCCTGAAATTGAGTAACAATTCCTTCTCTGGAAGGATTCCGCCACAGCTCGGTGATTGTCGCAGCTTGATATGGTTGGATCTGAATACTAATTACCTTAGTGGGCCGATTCCTCTGGAGTTGTTTAAGCAATCAGGCAAGATTGTGGGTAATTTCATGAGTGGGAAGACATTTGTGTACATCAAGAATGATGGTAGTAAGGGTTTCCATGGAGCAGGAAGTTTGCTTGAGTTTGTCGGGATCAGGCCGGACCAGATGAACAGGATATCAAACAGGACATCTTGGAATATCACTAGATGTTATCAAGGTAAGCTTCGGCCGCCTACGTTTTACCACAACGGTTCCATGCTTTTCTTGGATGTTTCACATAATATGTTGTCTGGTAATATTCCCAAGGAGATTGGGAGTATGTTCTATTTATACATTCTGAATTTGGGCCATAATGATATATCTGGAAACATCCCAGAAGAGCTTGGAAACTTGAAAAATATTGGCATACTTGATCTCGGTAGCAACAGGCTCGAAGGACAAATTCCACAATCCTTAACCTACCTATCCTTACTCACGGAAATTGATTTGTCAAACAACCTTCTATCAGGTCCGGTGCCTGGATCAGGGCAATTTTTAACTTTTCCTGCTAGTAGATTCTTGAATAACTCTGGTTTATGTGGAGTTAATCTCACTCCATGTGGCGAAAACTCAGGATCTATTACAAATGTAAAGCATCGGAAGTCGCATAGGAAACAGGTAACTGTAGCAACAAATGTGGTCATGGGAATACTATCCTTCTTGTTCTGCATCTTTGTTTTTGTTATAATCGCCGTTGAGACCAGAAGAAGAAGGAAGAAAAAGGAAGGTGTGCTTGATGTCTACGTTGACAGCTGTTCTCATTCAGGGACAGCTAATGTTGGCTGGAAGCTGACCGGTACTCGTGAAGCACTTAGCATAAACCTTGAGACATTTGAGAATTCCCTTCTAAAGCTTACTTTCGCCGATCTTCTTGAAGCTACCAATGGCTTTCACAGTGACAGCATTGTTGGTTCTGGTGGTTTCGGTGTTGTCTACAAGGCTCAATTGAAGGATGGGAGTGTTGTGGCTATCAAAAAACTTATACATGTTAGTGGACAAGGGGATAGGGAGTTCACTGCCGAAATGGAAACCATAGGGAGAATCGAGCACCGAAACCTTGTTCCACTTCTTGGCTACTGCCAAGTTGGAGAAGAGAGGCTTTTGGTTTATGAATACATGAAATATGGAAGCCTAGATATTCTGCATGATCAAAAGAAAGCAGGGATCAAGCTTGATTGGGCAGCAAGGAAGAAAATCGCGGTTGGTGCAGCTAGGGGATTGGCTTTTCTTCACCACAATTGTACTCCACACATCATTCATAGAGACATGAAATCAAGCAATGTATTGCTTGATGAAAATTTGGAGGCTAGAGTTGCCGATTTTGGAATGGCTAGGCTTGTGAATGTTATGGATACTCATTTAAGTGTCAGCACACTAGCCGGAACCCCTGGCTATGTTCCTCCAGAGTACTATCAAAGCTTTAGATGTTCAACTAAAGGCGATGTTTATAGTTATGGTGTAGTCTTATTGGAGCTTCTTACAGGCAGAAAACCAACAGATTCAAGTGATTTCGGTGATGACAATCTCGTGGGATGGGTTAAACAACTTGCCAAACTGAGAAAAGTTGATGTTTTCGACCCCGAGCTTAGGAAAGAGTATCCGAATCCTGAGCTTGAGCTTATGCAGTACTTAAATGTTGCTTTTGCTTGCTTGGATTATCGACCGTGGAAGCGCCCGACAATGATTCAGGTCATGGCAATGTTTAAGGAAATCCAAGTAGGATCTGATATACATTCCAAGTCTACAATTGCCGCCGAAGATGGAGGTTTTGGTGCTGTTGAAATGGTAGACATGAGCATAAAAGAAGCCACTGAATTAAGCAAGGTGTAGGCAATAAATTCAGTAAAACTCAAGATTCTTTGGGGCAAAAAAGAAGAAAAATGTGGAGATTATCCTAAGTTTTTCTTTCTTTTCCCACTTAAAATTCTTTCAGATAAGAGAAAACTGATAAAAGGGACTTGCTTAGTTGCTTTGGTCACCCTACAATTTGATGTATGTAATCTTGCTACTTCATGAAAAGAAAGATGTTCAAGTTGTGACAAATTTATGTATAGACACTGCTTCAGTTGTTAATCTGTGTCCTAGATTTTCATAGTACTTCTCAGTCATCAACCAGATTATCCTTAAAAAAGGCCTTTGAATCTGTTATGGTGACTAAGGTAGTGTTTTGTGCACTATAAAATGTTTGTTCTCTTATTATTTGCAATATGATAGGTAGAGGATGAGTTTAGTACAACGGTAAGGTCGTTGTTCAGTAATTACGAGGTGACAAGTTCAAATTCTATAAAGAGTCTCTCCTCTCCACTTCTAGGAAAAAACTTTGTACATCTATCCTCTATAGATTTTACTAAGTAAGATTTAAAATCGTTTTATGCTCTCATCAATGAATCATTTTGGACTCTTATTGTTTTGTTTGCTAATTTAAGGAGTATAGGGAATGTATCACTCTACTGATTCCATTTTCCTTAAGTCGTGTAATAAGGAACAAAAAGTTAGGACTTGTGTGCACGTGTCTATTGTGAGCTACACAAATGATTGAAAATCCTACTTTGCAGATTGAGAGAAAATTGTAAAAGATGATCTGAACTCTGTGCAATAGCCTTTTCCTAATATATATTTCTGATTTGAGTTTACCGGCTTTAACTTAAAACTTGTAAAGAAGAGTTAAGTTTTGGAGGGAAATAAACAGAAAACAGTCATGCAATACACATGTGAAATGACTTTGAAGTTTCCTCTTTCTATTTTGTCATCTCCAAAATTCAATTCGTAAATAAAACCTAAAATGAAAAGATTTTATACATTAATATAAGTGTTTCACCCCAGATAAATCCGGGTTTTTCCGAGCTCAACCCGATCACATAACCCAAACTAAGTATCCGCTATCCACTCGCCAGGGGCGAGCCAAACCCACTACAAGTGCAACTAATGTCTCTGACTCACCATTAATACGTCTCTGACTCGCTGACCCACCATTAATGCAAGCTAACATTCTATCTGTCGCGCTGCCTGCAAATCTCATCTGCCCCGACAGACCAACAATTGTAGACCTGCACGGTGATTAAGGACAACCTTACATACTCCCATTGTACCCATCATGTACTAACCAATGGTCAGACATCACATTAGCTTCAAACTCTATAAATAGAAGACTCCCAAACATGAATTATAATTAATTCTCATTTCCTCGTTTATTACTTACCTTCATTGATGTTACTCTAACTTCTCTCTTATTTACTCTCATTCTCTCTCTATAAAACCACATAATCATCAGAGAATCTTTTCAGATATTTCCCCCGGCGGGTCCAGATAGCATTCCGACCAAGACCTCAAATCATTTCAACTCAACTGAGCACTTAGTTCCGACCATATCCCGATCACTACAAAAGAACAATGAGAAATAAAACTAGTTTATTCTAAATTTCCAATATTTAATCATATAATTCATGTGAAATAAGTGTGACGAAATATTGTAAGAACTTTGTATTACTATGTTAAATATCATTGATTGTTAGTTAAACTAAATATCCAATTCAAAATTAAAAAACTAAAATTACTCAATTTCAGTTCATTTTAGATTCACCTTTGTTATTTGAACACACCAAATTTTATACATTGAAGTAATTTCAGTTCACAAAGTTGAAACTAGTGTCGCACTTTATGCTTGTGCCTACATACCATTGAAGCAAAAGAAGAAGAAAGAAACCAAATTCTTTGGTTATTATTGTGACAAGATTTGGAATGATTAATAATACTGTTGGAACTGATTGATAAATGATAATGAAGGTTCTCAATTTCTCACAATTAACAGATTGGTTGGACCATATTTGATAATAGTATGTGCCCAGTCTCATGTGAAATTGAAAAGGTAGAAAGAATCTTGAAAGTGATGAGTGAATGTGGTTTCTGATTCAAAGCCAACAAAAAGAAGCAAATGAATAATTATGTAAGTTCTTCATCCATGTGATGTGGGGCACACATGTTTGGTGAATTATTTATTTTCTCTGTCACTGGGTCAATGTTTCCTTCTAGGACTAGTGTGTAACATTTATTCCATAATGTGTATAGAGACTGATTTTTTTAAGTGGTGAGAGTGTTAGACAAAGTTCTAACATGATAGTGTTAACATATATTATATATGAGTTATGCAATTGATGAATTCAGTATAGGAGTATCTTACACACTCATCATCTCATTCAATATGCTATAATATACTTAATTCAAGTTTATTTTCTTATTAAATGAAAAATGATACAAGACGTTAATTTAGTGATGTAAGGTCTCGCTAGATCTTCAGGATGACCAAAAAGTAAAAGATTCGATTCTTGTTAACATTAATCTTATTTTCTAAAAAATAAATAAAAACTACACTCTTTCATGCATCTATACCAATTAAACACCAAATGTCTGTAACATCTTGGCCATTATATGTGAGTACTAATCTTCTCTTAATTAGAAATCAAACAACAAGAAGAGATTATAGAAATTGACTTATTTTCATTGATGGAAAAAGTGAAGCCATATGACTTATTTATACTAAGGAAAAGGAAAAAAAGAAAGCTTGTAAATCAAACAAGTAATACAAACTTTACAAAATAACTATTAATTTTCTAACCACCTAATTAACTTCTAAAATAATCTCTAAAATATCTTTATCACTCTTCAACTTAAAAAAAACTTCTATCTTGATCCATTCACAGGACAGGGAAGAAGACCCATTTGTCTTTATACCTTAATTATCAAAAACAAATTCCAATGTAGTATTTTTTATGATAAAAGTTGTTTTTCTTTTACTCTCAAGTCCCAACCTTATTGTATCCCTTACTTAACTTCTATCAAGCCTTTCTTTATCTAACTATCCTTTCACACCCTTGGATGCATGCATAACTCTATCCTTCTGTTTACATCAACAATGGCATTCAAAGGCCACATTGTAGGGTAAGCTTTAAGACACAATAAGGTGGCCAATTGGTCCACTAGTTATTCTGATAAGTGTGGCTGGGAATGTGCCAACCACATGAATATCTTAACTTTTAGTGCCCTTGTTTTTTGGTGAAAATTCTTAATGCTTTTGTTGGGTGTTAGAGAAATAGTATTTGTAATGTGTTTGCTTGTTTGATAAATAAAGTTTAATCTTATGTGGGTTTGCTTGAGATTTGTTGGAATAGTATGAAAGTGTTATATATTCACAAAAATAATGGTGTTAAAAATGTCATTTTACCTCAATTTTGTTTGTCATGCACTACTCGGTCTGAAATTTTTAAAATTTAATTTATATTAAAACATTTTGTAATAATCATTATATAAGAAATGATTGGATAATATTATACAATAGTTGTTATCATAAGAAATAGAACAAGTGATATAAATAATTGAATATGATTTGAATTGTTAAAATTAAAAAATAATCGCAATATCATTTTTAAGTTATTACATAACTATTAACAACTTCAATCTTCATGTGACTGGAACTTATTTTTCTTACAATTTTTATATTTCTTACTTGAGTCACTCAATTAATATATATAAATAATTGTTAGGGTTAAGGTATAAAGAATATAGTAATAATAATGTTAATGGTTCAAATCACCAACTACAAATACTAATATGTTAATATTTGCTTATAAAATAAAAAAATATATTTTATATGATAAACTATAGGTGAGCATGAGACGGGTTAAGGCTTGTTCTTACCTAACCCTAAATGTTGGTTGAATTGTTTTTTTGAATCTGGACCCGGCCCCAGACCTGATGCTAACCTGACCCTAAATATCGACCAGGTCTGTCTTTAAATTCGACTTGACCCTAGACCTGATTAAATATAATGCATACTCATTTTAGAATCCATGATAGTTTCGACCAAAATGGTATCATTACTCTATACGCGTTTGAGTAGAAACACATACAAACATAATGAGTGAGTGACCACAAAACAGGACAGGTCGGGTCATGCTTGGTCCCTACCCGACCCTAAATATTGATCAAGTCTATTTTTTGAACCTAAACCCAACCTAGACCCGATCATACCCAACCATATTCGGATCCAATCATGATTGGGTCGTGTCGGGTGAGCGGGTAGGGCTGAATTCTACTCACTCTATGATAAACAATATATAATACCATAATAATACAAACAATTATGAATACATATACTATGCTAGAAATAGCAAAACAACAACGCTTAAAATTGTCATTTAACAGCGCTTTCGAGACGCTTTCTATGTGAGTGCAGTAGTACATAAGGTTATATTCAATAACGCTTTTTGAAGCGTGGTAAAAAGTAGACATTTAACAGCGCTAAACAAACGTTGTTAAATGTCTACTTTCTAAATAAGACAATATCTCTCTCAGGCATTCTATCAAACACATGACAATAATGTCCAACTCCACCATATTTACAATAGATTTGTTAAATCACCAACGACTCCAGCTACGTTCAACATTAACATATTCCAATACTATAAAATAACATATTAGTAATGAAATCTTATGCAAATTATTCATTATTTATCCTCCAATGTGCAAGATAATTTGTTTGAAGAGAGAAACTAAAAACAAAAGAGAAAAAAATGTCATGCAGAAGAAGAAAAGTAAGAGAATTAATAAACTGATTGATATATGTATTATTGTATGTGAGGTTTTGTTTTTGAATTTGAAAAATTTCCGTCACTAAAGGTGTTATCTTTAACAACACTCTCTTCCATAAACAATGTTAAAGGTGTTATCTTTAACAACGCTTGTTTAAGCAAACGCTATTAAATGTGTTATCTTTAACGGCGCTTATTGAAGAAATGCTGTTAAATATATGAAGTATCGTATTTAACAACACTTTCTTCAATAAGCGCAGTTAAATATAACACATTTGACAACGCTTATTGAAGAAGTGCTGTTAAATATATAAAGTATGATCTTTAACAACGTTTTCTTCAATAAGCATTGTTAAAGATAACACATATTTAACGGCGCTTGCTTAAATAAGTGCGGTTAAAGATAACACATTTAACAATGTTTACTGAAGAAGTGTTGTTAAATATATGAAGTATGATCTTTAACAGCGTTTTACAACGCTTTTTTCAATGAGTGTTGTTAATTCTTTTTCGCCTTATATTTAACAGCGTTCAACACGTAATATAGATTAAAAATGATATATTCTTCTATTAAAAGTTCCTACAAATTCTCATATCAATAACAAAGTAACACATTTTATAAAATAATAATTTATTTATTAATGAACAATTTACAAATGATATATATCATTTTCTCATAGATAATATGATTTGGCAGAAGAATATAATATTAGTTACTTAGTATTAGGTGGAGGGATATTTTTGTGAACCCTAATCATTAATCCTCCTCAACAATAATGGGATTGTGGAATGACCCACTAGCTAAAGTTTGGACTTTGGAGTCAGCAATAACGGGAGATGGCAAAATGGGCCGCCCGGCCCGTTTAGCTTGCACCCATAAATATTCACAAAAATTTAGGCTGGTGTGGGCATACTCATATTGGTTAACAGATAAAATTCATTGCCTTGCCCGTTTTAAAACGGGCTAACAGACTTGCAGGCGGCCCACATACATTGTTGAATGATTAAAAAATTAAATAATTCGTACAATAAATGAAATTAAGTAGTTGAAGATAAAAATTAACACAATTTTTGATATTTTATATGAAATTTAACAAATTACATTATATTACAATTTTTCTAGGAATTAAAAATCAAATTACATCATAACTAATATAAATTTTTCTTACTTTTTTCCTTAAATTATATTTATGGGCCGCTCACGGGTCGCCCGCATGCCCAATGGAAATACCTGCAAACTCGGCAGGCAAAACACGCCGAGCAAAACAGGCAAATGAGCAAAAAATTTATGTGCTGTCCATAAAAATATACGGGCTATGTGGGTGCGCCTGCGGGCAATGTCCGTTTTGCCATCTCTAGCCATAACTATAACTCTTAAAAGAAAAAATGTAAAAAAAAAGTTTAAATTCAATCCAGTAAAACAAGGTCACGTCTGAACTGTTATATAGTTGCACCAACCTCACGCTAGCGCATTGTGAAGTCACTGTCACTGTCATAATTTGCAGACATCCATCATATTCAATTTTTTTCAATCTTAACTTTAATTGAAGATATAAAAATTAATACAGGAAAAATATATATTAATATTGTAGAAGTTTTTTTTTTATAAATGCATAAATTCACCAGAGTTTTTTATATTCACATCTTATTTGATGAAAATATGTATAAATGTTCAAATGTTCATTGAAAATTTTCTCAATGTTAAAATTAATTAAAGATAAAAAATACATGTCCTAAACTAAATTACAAATAGCTTTAGAAAATTTATTTCTTATGAGATAATTTATTTCTAAAAGTAATCATCAAATACCTTCTAATTTTTTTTGGCCGAATAATTTTATGGTTGGAAAATTTTGTCAATCAATTTTGTCACTCAATTTTTTGATAAAGCAAAAAGTTATTTTTTTTCAGAAACCTATTTGTATTGTGGAAGATACTTTAGAGATTTATTTATTGGCATCGTTCTTAAAGAGGAAAAAAAATCATCAAGTAGTTATGAAATGATTATTTAGTAAAATAATATAGTGATAACTTACACATTTTGTTACTGCATGTACCATAGTCCTATGATTGGTTGAAAATATATTTTAAAATAAAAAATATAATAATTAATTATTTTTCTGACCAATCATAGTTAATGATACATGTAATGATATAATTTAAAGGACAACAGATCTGTACCCAATAATATAAATGAGTTTCAATTACTAGAGATTAGGAATTGATAGTATTTGTTCTTAGCAAATAAGCCGTTTTTTTGGCTCAATTCTTTCCTTATTAAATTTAAATAATTTATTTATGATTACAGATTACCAGACTAGTTTATTTAGAGTGTGATAATTCACGACCAACAATGGTACCCCTTATTAATGAAAAATAATTAAGGAGAAATAAAGCATACCCTATATTTATATATTATGTTGGTGTATACTCATCAATTTGAGCTTCGTAACAAGAATATGGCAATGGAAGAAGAAGGGAATTGAACACAAAGAGAAAAGAAGTAGATAGTTTTATGATGAATTATAAAAATGATCTCTCTTTGAACTAAGTATTCAATTACAAGATACAACTCTTTATATAACAAGTTGGTTGAAGTAACTCCTTAGCTAATTATCCAAAACAGAAAACGAACCACTATGATATAAAGCTAATACATAGTAACTTTCACA
Organism: Lupinus angustifolius; assembly: GCF_001865875.1. NCBI lineage: Eukaryota > Viridiplantae > Streptophyta > Magnoliopsida > Fabales > Fabaceae > Lupinus > Lupinus angustifolius. The sequence continues at coordinate 33,588,076 of NC_032009.1, read as the reverse complement.
TTAAGTAATCTATAATCAATGCAATTTAACTTAGGCAACCATTAGCTTGAAGCTTAAGCATCAATAACCTTGCTCGTGTAGCAAGCAATTTAACTCTCCTCCTCTTCTTTGGTAACTAACATTGGGAGTAGGGATGAGCAAGTCCCGGTCCGACCCGTAGAACCGAACCAACCCGATAACTTAGGAACGAGTCTGACCCGTCCAAATAAATAAAAAAGGACAAACTCGATTAAAAGGGACAGATCCGTCGTAAAAAAAGGACGCGTTCGGGTCTATGTCCGGCTCACCTGACCCGTCCCTTATAGTTATATATCAAGAGTAGTTTAATATACCTATCAATCCATTATATTCAGTTCACATAACTCAAATACCTACAAGCCCATGCAACATATATACACCATTTATCATATGATCCTTATTCCTTACTATGAACACCCAATTTTGTCCCGCGAAAAAAACGTTCTTCAAAATTATTCAAAAAAATAAATGAGTTAAAAATTTGCTTTTGTTAAGGTTTGATTATCAGATAAGTTAAAGATATGAGAATATGTAATTTGAATCAAATCATATCAATTTGATTAAGCTCCATGAATCACCTTAATAAGAAATAAATCTTTAGAGCTAAAAGGCTTTAAACATCTTTAATAATTGTAGGCATCCCCATATTACTATAAAAAAAAAGCAAAACATCACTATGCCAGCGTCATATAAGTCTTACATAAATAACGCGTTTTATTGGTATTATTAACAACGTTTATTGTTGCGCTATTGTAGTGCATATATATAACATCGCATTATCAGAAAAGTTTTGTTGTATAATTCATAAATATTCTCAAACAACACATTAATACAACAATGCAACATACACATTGCACTGTTGCATTAAGCATGTAAGCGATGTCTATAAAAAACGTTGTTGTATTAATCATTTACAACAGCGCATGCCAAAACTTCCCCTAGAATTCGTTGTTGATTTGTATAAATTAATACCTGCATATACATTTATTAGCATAACAAACATTCTAAACAACACAACATTTATACATTCTGAATAATACAGACATATTAATACATGCCAAAAGTTTGTTTTATTAACATCAATACAATACAAACTACAAACAATGAATATTCTGCCAATTATAATTTGACAGAGAAAAAATAAGATGATCAATGTAAAATGCAAAATAATGGTGTGACTCTTGTTGCTCGAACTTTACACATGTCAAGTGCAAAAGATAGAAACTCAATATATGCGAACATGTCATACTTTGGAGTGATTGAACAAATATGTGAATTGGATTACACAATGTTTCAGATGCTAGATTTTTATTGTATGTGGGTTGATAACAACAATGGCTTATGAGTTGATGAGTTAGGGTTCATGCAGGTGGATCTTAATAGGCCAGGATATAAAGATGAGCCATTTATTCTAGCATCACAAACTCAACAAATATTCTATGTTAGTGACCCAACTGATATGAAATGATTCATTGTTCTTTTTCAATGCAGGTAATTTCTCAAGGTCAATCACTTGGCTACAAATTATTTTGACTTTGTGTGAACTTGAAATGTATTTCTCACCTTCTTTTTTGACATAGTGGTTCATCTAAGCATTTATCTTGTTCGAGAGACAACTATGTGATTTTTCAATGCAGGTAATTTCTCAGGGTCAATCACTTTGCTACAAATTATCTTGAAGAATAAGCATAACCTAGTTATGGTTACTCGAACTTTTTTAGATAGAATTGACTGTATTCCAATAGGCGAGAAATGTTCTATAAGTGCACGACAATCATGATACTTAGGAGCTTTTAACTTGAGGTATTTCATTGATATAAGATTCTGAATGTTGGAAAAGTACACCACTGGAACTTTAACATCATCAAGAAATTTACAAAATTCCATTTACTCCATCCTCGACAAAGTATAAGTTGTTGGAGGTAGAAATGTACATTTTCCCTTCATTATTGGCCCAAATTCCTTTCTTATTCCCATACTAGCCAACTCCAACCTTGCATTTAAGTCATCTTTGGTCTTACTAGAGACATTGAGTAAGGTACCAAGGGGACTTTCAAACACATTTTTTCAATATGCATAACATCGAGAAAATGTCTTACATATAATGAACTTCAATATAACAATTCAAAGAAGATTGACATTTTCTTCCACCTATTTGTGACAATTTATTTTGCAAAAGGTTTACCAAAGTTATTATTCAAATCCTTTAGCTTTTGAAATAATTAGTCACCCGTCAACGACAAAGGAGCACAACCTTCTTCATTGTTCCCATCAAACACTTTTCTCTATCGTCAATAGTGATGATATGAATGCAAAAATCTACGATGACCAAGGAAGACATTCTTCTTATAGTGTTCCAACCTCATTAAATGAGTATTGTATTCACATAGAGGACATGCAAAATGTCCTTTTGTACTATATCCAGACAAATTACCATAGACAGAGAAATTACTGATTGTGCCGAACAACAAAACCCTCAAGTTGAATCTTTCTTCCCTATATGCATCATACACATTTACGTCCGTCTCCCATATTTCATTCAAGTCTTCAATTAATGGAGCCAAATATATGTCTATATCATTTCCTAGTTGTTTAGGTCCAGAAATTAACATAAATTACATCATATATTTGCGCTTCATGTATAGAGAATGAGGTAGATTGTATATCACCATCACTGACCATGTACCGTGGGAGCAACTTTGAACACTATGTGCGTTAATTTCATCCGTTGGCAATGCAAGGCGTAGATTTCTGGATTCTTGACCAAAATTAGGACAATCATGATCAATTTTTCTCCATTGAGGAGAATCTGCAGGATGTCGAAGCTTGTTATCTTTAATACTTTCTTCATCATTCCATGTAAACTTCTTTGCATATTTCACATTGCTAAACATACGCTTGAATCTTGCTTTGATTGGAAAATATCATACTACCTTTGGGAATTAAGTCTTCCTTCTTATATCGTGATGCATTACATTTATGACAAAACTTTAATGAAACATACTTATTTAAAAAATAAGATGCAAGCTAAATATAATGTAATTAAAATGACAAATTATTATAAGGAAAACTCACTTTCAATTTAGTGTTTAATGCGTGAACAATGATTTTGAGGTTAAACGAGTGAATGATTTTCGAAATCGATGAAGAAGGATTTTTGTGTTAAATGATTTTCGAGGTCAATTTTGAGAGTAAATGAGTTTCGTTGCTGAGTAAATAAGTGTTGGGATTGCTGAATGTGTCAGAATGCGAGAACAAATTAATTTATTAGTGTCTGATAGTAACTTCAACATCGCATAATGAAGATAACGTTGTCAACAATATCTCATCAACAATGCCTCTACAAATAGAATTGTGGAAGAACTCCTTATTCAAATACAAAGAAAGTAAGTGTTCCACAATGCAACCTGAAGAAAACGTTATGGAAGATACAATAATTTTTTACTAATTAATTTTTTAGTAATATTCAAATTAATAACGACATTATGACATTCAATTAATGACAATTAATTAAATATATAGAAAAATTAACAATGACAATAAATAACATTCAAACAATCTAAAAAATAAGAACTCATTAATCGATTAAGAAATGAGATAATTGATTACATGGAGTTACAATAGCTAAAATCTTGAATTTTATAAGCTCATTAATCGATTAAGCACTGTGTTAATCGATTAAGTGTGGAGGAAATAATTTTGTTGATAATATCGACAATACTTCTTATCAAATGCGTTGTTGTATAGCTAATAGAAAATAATATGAGAGATAAATATTAAACAACGCTTTTCTAAGAATGCGATGTTGAATTAAACGTAATCAACACCGCATTGTTAAAAAAACGTTGTTGTATAGGTATAACAACAGTGCATGCATAAAAAAACGCTGTTGGAGAGCATTATTCCTAATTCTACACAATTAAGCACACAATAGAAAATAACCTGAATGCATGCAGAAAGATAATAGAACAACAAACTGAATGCATATAGAAACACCAAATCACAACTATATGAACACAACTGAATTTATATATTGAACATTAATTACACTATAATGTTACATAAACATATGTTACATACACCAAATCATATACATTACATTGAACATTAATTGAATTCCCTAAGCTATAATCTCTGCAAAAATTTACTATACCTATTTGCCAACAAAACTAAGTACAAACTTTGACCAATGTTCTCTAATCTGGTTGACTTGGTCATCTGTATATGATTTGCCAACAAACTTGATTTCGTTAGTTGGTCATTGCTGAATGATCTCCTTCATGAATTTCTACACGTAATAACCGCAATCTACCTCGTTTATTTGGCAAGTGATCTACAATTAAAATGAAGTAAACATATAAGTATAACCTTAGTTGAAATATGAATATACTACACATATAATTGTTTGAGATGATTTGTGTCAATACATTTATATTATTACAACCTCTGTAAACTCTCACCGCACTAAACAATAGAAAATGTACTTAATTATGAAACAACTAGGAAAATGAAAGTGTAACTAAAAGTTTAAATGAGTAATCCACTTACTTAGAAAACAATTCTTTCATAGTGGGGTACTTGTCCGGATCAACATATACCAATGAGTCAAAGTAGTATATTTCTTCATTGACCTGATTAATGGCAACCAAAAGCCAATGTTGTCTAATAAAACATATGTGCATGGTTAGGAAATGTTAAGCACAACAAACATACTAAAGACAGAAATATAAAAGACAATTAAAGAATGCTCACCCGATATTAAAATGTGCAATGAATAAATCTGCAACTTTTTTACGAACGAGGAGAGTATCTACAATTCGTTTTGTCTGTTCCCCAATCTTAGTTTTGTCACTCAACAGCAAAGCGTAACATGTGGGGATATGAACATCACCTTTTTCTTCTTTACCAAATTTTTTTTTCCATACAAGTACCTAATATATAGAACAAATGTTAGTTAATTATAACACACTGCCATGCAAAAGCGAGAAGTTAAAAAAATATAATTTACCTCATATATATACATATAGCAGTTGCACATATCTATTCATGTTTATTTACATCATCGACTTCATTGATGCTAACGTATTCTTCAGCATCAATCCCAAAGATTTCCTTGAGAATTGATATACTTGTTATATCATCTCCCAACTTTTGTATAGGCTCAAACAACTGAGTACAATAATTGGTAGTCTTCTTGGAGCTCACGTCCCCTCAAGATGACTTAGTCTTTTGGGTGTTACTAGAGGTGAAATATACATTTTCATGAAATATTCAATAAAAACATATCAATTATAGATTAATATATAATATAAGTGAACATAAGGTGAAAAATCATATCTTAGAAGGAATTACTTGTACAAGGTCTACCGGCCAAGCCACAAAAGTGCCTATAGCCCCTCCAACTATGAAGATATTCTCATTGAAAGGAATTGGCAGTAACACATCATCATCGATTGTAATATCAATCGAGACCTTCACATGATGGCATGTGATACATGCATTATGCAGCATAACATCGGTCGACTTATGCACTTTCCCAACATCCACTACTCGGCTAGTTAAGGTATCTAGTAAAAGTTTGCAAGAACTGATTCCCTATATATTAGTTAAAACATATAATTAGTTTATGACTACAAATTAAATGACAAATAAATTAAAATAAGTCAACTAAATTACCTCAAGAATGAGAATGTTATAAGGTGCAAGTGTGCAACTCTCATTGATGGTTGAAGAAATAGTGCCAACAACACTAGCTAGTCGTTACCACTCAGCTTCCTTTACCTTCATTGATTGCTCAAATTCGTTGAACCGTTGCATGAGACCATCCAATTGATTTTGAACCTGACTCATTTGGGCTTTGGTTGCACGTTTTGGATGAGGTATAAATTTTCGGTGACTAACTCCAAATCCTGCATCTCGGATACAACTAGGATAGATATGCAATCCTAGTGCGTTATCAAGTATTATGTGACTATCCGGTTGTGCCTTCTTTTCTTTTAGGGAAACCTGACAAATCAAGAAAAAACATAATGTTAATTAATCACATTCTGATAAATAAAGTATGGAAATTAAGTATAATTAAAATATGAGCACTTATAACACGTCTTGCCGCTTCTTGAACTTGCTCATTGTCGATGACATTATCCTTGTTCTTACGGACATCCACCCATAGAACATCGTGTTCTATTCCATGTGGAGTCATGTGTGTATCAATTTTGTTGTCCAACTGTCAAAACATAACCAATAATAATGTAATTAGATATATATGCATACAAAACATAACCAATAATATACTCACAAATTAACAATACTTACGATTTTTTCTCAATTTCTCTATACCCCGCTCGAGAAGCTCAGTATGGATACAAAGACTTAAATATCCTCTTGCGGTTTTCATTACTTAATTTCTGAAAAAACAAACAACATTAACATCAACAATGATATATATGTATATACAAAAACATATATAAGAATAAAATCAATACAAAGAATATGATTTTATCAAGAAAGACTCGTCTTGTGTGCGTAGGGTGACAAAAGTCTTTCAACCCTCTTCTTCAACGATATTTACATATTTCTTTGGAGGTTTTAGGTTGATATTGTTATCAGCATCTCTGAGTAATTTTCCGGCATCAATTCATAATTGTCGAAGAGCTTTGCCAACCGATTTAAGAATTTAATCCTTATGCTCCTCATCAACATGAAAAGTTGACTGAAATAAAAACCCATATACATTAATTATATTGCATACAAACACATGTGTATAGTACATTGCACGAAAACACATATACGTACATTGCATGAAATCACAAAAAATGAAAAATAAACTTACTGTTGTTTCATTCCAAATACGCCCTTTCATGACATTTTCTACATCAATCCATTTCTTGAATGTTAGCTTCACATTCTGCCTAACAACAACCTCAATGTAGCTTACTACTGAGTTGTCACCCTTCGAGTTTAATGATTGGTTTTTTGAGTTTCATTGAACTTCTATATTTATATTCTTACTTCTTGCCTGAATGACATTCTTCATGGAAGTCATTCCACATGGAGTTCGTTTTTGAGCAACAATTTGCTTGTCTTGTGGAGTCGGTGTAGCTTCTCACCAGTGTGAGAACCATGATCACCACTTTGGGAAGTCATTGATGAAGTTTTTTGATGTTTATGAGAGTACGAAGGCTTATGAGAGTATGAGAGTTTGTTGAGAATATGCAGTTTCTTTTCTATTAAGTTTGAGAGTATAAAGGGAACTGATTTATCTTTTAGATATTTAAAGTGTAGTAACAATTCAACAACGCTTTCTTCAGATAGCATTGTTAATAAGATATCTTCAATAACGCATATTAACAGTAGTGTTGTTATATTGATCTTTTCAATAACGCTTCTTAAGGGTTGCACTATTGTTGTGACTCCGGTTGTTGACTACTCATTTTCATGAACACATCAACAACGATTCCTGGATGATGTGTTGTTGAATAGAATCTAATCGGCAGTGCTATCTCAACTATGTATCGTTGAATATAATCTAATTATCAGTGTTATCTTAATTATGCGCTGTTAAACTGAACTCATTTTCCAAATTAACAGCGTATTCGTAATTATGCGCTATTAAATATACAAAAAATATATTAAGGTCAAAATTTATACCAAATGAAAATAAGATAATTAACATGAAGTTGTCATGAAGTAAATTACCATATTATTGTTTGTGTTTATTAATATGAAACTCCAAAAATATTAAACATTAAGTTTTGTTAATTGGTTTTTTGTGTTTATTAAGTTTTGTTAATTTGTTTATTAATATGGAACTACAAAAATATTAAAGAAAATAACAATTCAAATAAATAATAAAAAAATAGAATTTAACATCCAAAATAATTGTTCATTCTTCCTTCAAAAAGACAAAATACATTATAATGAACTAAATGATTCGGTAGATTACAATAAAACGAATGAAGCAAATTATATAAATCTTGTATAATAACCACTTTCCTTCTGAAATCTTGGTCATTTTGTCAAATCAAAAGATGTTAAAGACCCCCTTGACAAGATTTCAATGAAGGAAATTAATGAACAAATCGAATGAGAGAAATTAATGAACTAAATAATCTGCACATTAAATCTTCATCTCACACAAATCTTGTATAACAACCAATTTTCTTCTGAAATCTGAGTTATTTTCCAAACCAAAAGATGTTAAAGACCCCATTGACATGATTCTCAAACAAAAACACAACTTTAACACTTTTAACACTTCAAGTTGTTGAGATCTGTTGTCTGCTATCTTTTTGGTTACTTTGTGTTTTATTCCTCCTATTTTCATGAACATACTCTTATAGAAACACATATGAAATAGAACATGAAGTGAACCACAATATTTATAGATGAGCAACCATTAAAATTTTAACAAATGAAGAGATGCATAATGACTCAATTATTAATATTTCAACAAACGAAGAGATGCATAACCACTCAATCATTAATATTTCAACTAACGAAGAGACACATAACCACTCAACCATTAATATATGTGACACTTAAAAAGTCGTATAAAATTAATAACGCATAATTAAGAAAGCGTTGTTCGTCATCTTCAACAACGCTTTCTTAATTATGCGTTGTGGAATTGATTAACATTAACATCACTTTCTATCAAATACACTGTTAAACATAACTTATTCAAACCAACACTAACGTTACTGATGAGTATAAATGTTCAACAATGATGTGTCAAGAATGCGCTGTTGAAGTGACCCACATTGACATCACTTGCTTTAATATGTGCTGTTGATGTTCTTTCGCCTCGTTTTCAACAGCGTCATTCAAAATAATTGCACTATTGAATTACTGTTGTTAATTACGATATGTGACTTAGTGCATGTAATTATGATGAAAACAATAATGAAGGAGGGGTGGGTGAGATTGGAGAGAGAACATATGTATCAAACTAGGAAGTGTTTGAGTACAAATGATCCAAGGTTTAAAATCAAATATAGATGATGCTTTTTAAACTTTTCAATCAAATTAAAGCAAAACAAAAAGAGAGAAAATTGCATTCATGAGTATACCTAGGACTAGGATGCTGTGTGTTCTTGACCACTTTCTGTTCTTAGTTTCTCTGCTTGTAACCATCATCCAACACATCTACATCACCATCTAAGGCTCCCTCAGCTTCCTTCTTCCCTTCATTTTCATGTAAAAAAAACCCATATGAAGATTATCTACTTGACTTCTTTTACTACTAAAGCAATTATTTATTTACTTTCTCAAAACAAAGTTTTCATTTCTAACAGTAAATTACAAGCATCTATTATCTGCATATTCATACACCATCAACATTATTATGCTCTAGTTTTCATTTATAAAACATTAATATTTAAATTTTTCTTAATAATTTTGCCTATATTATTTTTATTAAACTCATTCTCTATGAATTGGACTAATGATAAGAGACTGTTTTTACCAATTGGTTTTATTATAATTTAAATTCCACAAATATCCTTCATTTTAGTTTTTTTATTGTTTTGTTATTATATATCAAGTTGCTATGCCATTGTTAATTATTTTCAAGTATTCAAGTCTGGCAGTGCCACCCAACATTATGTAAATCATGAATAGCCACCTAATAAAACCCGAGCCAAACTCTCTCTCTATGTATGTCTTTGTTAGGAATGTGTTGAGAATAAGTTTAACACTGTATTTGTTATTCCTATGGATTAAATACCTAATGTTATTCATCTTATTATTAATTAGTTTTAATATATAACTTTAATATAGTATTCAGTCATAACTCAATTTCTTTTTGTATGCTTTGGTTTAAAGATAGCATATTGCCTGGTTTGGGAGACTTTTATGGATGAGCCATGTTGGTAAGTAAATTTCACATCATGTGTCTCATTATATTGAGAATAATTTAAATACATGTTAAACTACTTATCTCATTACCAATTCATTTTGACATAAAACCGTAAGAATGTTATATCTAATAAAAAAAGATTAACATGCATGCTTGTATATGAGAATAGATTAAAGACAGGGTTGTCTCACTATCCATTTATAACTTGTTATTATATGTTTGCCTATCTCCTTTTTAACTCATCATTCTCTATCTTGCTTGGAGTATGTTATTTTTTGAAGAATACAAGGTTGTAGATATATAACATAATAAGTGAGAATGTTGGACAAACTAAATAAAATATAGAATATAATTATATATGTTTTGTGTATATAATCAAAGTGGGCTAACTTATGTTGATAAAAGAAGTTTTGATATTGAAAAGAAATGTATACAAGTTGAAATGTATATAAGTGGCTAGACCCAAGAACCACTCTATTATCTTATGGTTTTGAATCAATGTATAATCTCCAATTCAATAATATATTCTTTACATAGCACATTTGTTGCACCCATTCCTAACAATTAATATAGAGGAATACATAGTTAAAACAAGTAGATGAATAAAGGGTAGATAGATAATAAACATATTATTTATTTTAGCGAGAAAACTATATTGTTACAAATACTCTTCATCACACCCCTTTGTACATCATTTCATTCAGCAGTAAAAAAAGGTGATGGTAATGCAGTAATGTGAAAGAGTGATATATGAAAAAGAAAGAGAAATATGTTCAATGGCGTGATGAATTAGTGTTTTAATTTCTTATTTGATTCCCAGTGAGAAATGTTCCACTTATACAAATAACATTGTTTAGAGGTAAACCAAAAAATGAAAAAATATTGGCATGATCATTACTAATTTATTAGTGTAGTTGTGGGAAGGTTGTCCGTAGGAGGAACTTTAAGAAAATAGTGACAACTTAATAATTTTTTTTCCTAATCACCATTAAATAAACAACAACTAAGAGGTAATTTTTTTATTCACAACTAAATCAAATAATTTGAAACATAATTATTCTCATCTCTTCCTTATTTAGTTTAAAGGTTAAACTATACATGTTGTTAATTTAAAATGACCCTCTTACATGCCTCATCTATATTTTTATATTATATATAAAGTAAAAAATATCATGAAATAATTTATAATTTCCTATTTTGTTCTTAATTATTTTCTAATTTATAAAAAAAATATAATCTTATATAACCGTTACCGATACATTAATTTAAAAGTGAAATCACCTCTCTTATATTAAATCGGAATGAAAAAAAATTATAGTATAAAATACACTAAAAAAAGATAAACTATAAAACATATCAAATACAAAAAAAACATTCTAATTCTTGAAAATAAAATATAAAATTTGAATATTTAATGTCATAAAATAAGAATACGGGCTGATACATAAAATTAGTTTATATAACCATGTTAATTTCCATAATTTGCTTTATTTATAATTATATTTACTTTTTAATTAAGTAAATTATGTGTTTAGAATGTCATGAAAAAAACATATGAATTCGTCCACCTTTTCATGTTGAACTTAATAATGACACAAAAATTATAGTTTTTGGTTGAAAATTGTGAGAAAAAGGACCATAAATGACTCTAGGACAAGTATAGTGATTTCAACTATAAAGTAAGGGATAATTCTAAATCCCATCATTCATCCTCCAAATTATCACCTTATTAGTTCGAGAAAAATTTAATGTTTTTTTTTTTACATTTGTTCATATTTTCATTTAATGAATTAGGAGATTTAGAACTATATTATTCATCAAGTTAAACTCATAGACAAGCACGTGTACTTACTTTCAGATTTTTTATATATAAAGAGATGCACCATATTTGTGTAAAAAACTTTTATAAGCCACCTCTCAGATTTTCCAAGCAATTTCTAAATTTTTTATTTGGTCAACATATTAATAACTATAATATGCATATGTATTATGTTTATTTTTAAGAGTGATTATCACATGAATAAGATGATGAATGGTGTGCTTATATTATGAAAACTCTTACCTTATTAATATATGGATATTAAACTTATCAATTATTTATAGGCTATAAATTTTAAAAGGAAAATGATATATCAATTGAAAAAACTAATGCACAAAATTTACTAATCTTAGGAAAGTACCTATTATTATCCATGTAAAATGATATTTGTCACCCCGTAGAAAGTACCATTCTATTTTTTAATGACAATATAATAAGATTTTAATACTTATCTATTTACTCAAAGTGTAAATTTTTTTTTACATTTTCAATTCACCCTTCCTCACCCAGATAACCCTTAAATAGGAATAATATCCTTAAAGTGAATAAAAAACTTTTGACAAAAATATTAAAATTATATTATTATTTTTAGAAGTCATTCTAAAGTCTAACAGAAAAAAAGAACCTTACGGAGTTGGATCGGGTAGCTTCTGAGAGTAAACAACGGAGTAAGTCCATTTCTTTTTCCCCGTTCTCTAAATTTGTCTCCGTTCATTCTTTCTACACTTTTAAACTATACCTCCGTTTTCCTCATCGCAATAACAAAAACAAAAAACTCACTCTCATTCTGTAACTGATTCTTCAAATCCATGCAATTTCAAATTCTATTCTCTTAATTATCCTCAACATTCAGGTTCTGTATCTAATTATATTTTACCTTATTCATTTATCGCTTTCATTTTATTCAATTCGATTTTGTGTCCTCTTTGATTTTGAATTATGCTCCATGAATGATTTTGTTTATTTTGATCGGAAATGATTTTATTTATTGGTTATATATATTGTTTGGTTAGAAATGATTGAATCCCGATTGATTTTTGAGATTCGGTTTAATTCACGGTATTCGATTCCACCGCTATTTTAGCTTGTTAATGGAATAAAAAATTACAGGTTTATCTAGTTATTGCTGTAGTTATTTTTTCGTGCTGTTGAGAATTATGGATCAGTTATGCCAAATTTCATTTGTGGCATTTTTGAAGCCTTGTGAACTCAGTAGGTTGACTTTTTGAATGTTGAAGTTAAAGATGATAAGTGTTTAGAGTTTGAATAAGGGAGTTATTTAGGTAAATTATAAATAGCTTAATTAAGTGCTTAATCAATAAGCTGTTTTGAATTAATCTAAGAAAATTTATTTTCATAAAATTATCTGATAAGCGTATTGAAATAAGGTAAAGAAAGCTTATAGGAAGGTGATAAATAAGTTCGTAAGTTATTCTCATAATCCCAAATAAGCTCTTTATTACTACTTCCAAATGCCCCCTGAGACTAGTTAAGTTATTAGTTATTACCACTTCAGTATTTGTCCTTTTTACGATTTATTTTCCCTTTTTGCTGAATCTGTGGTTTGGTTGAATTAGGAGCGTGATGGATTTGCCCCTGGGCAGTGAGGATCCTGCTATACTTCAGTTGCATAAGTGGGACCCAGCTGAGGCACTGCTTGAGATTTCAGAGTTTCGAGAAGCCTATCTTTCTCCTACAAGAGAGATACTGCTTTTGCATTCCTATCAAAGGGAAGCTCTTTTGGTTCCTCTGACTAAAGGTGGTTTCGTTTTTCCTTTCTTGTTATCGTAGTTTGGCCATCAATGTCGGATGCCCAACAGCGCAGTTTACACTGGCAATTGTCTGTATCATGGTGTTGATCGCCTTGTGTTGTGTGCATGCAGATGTTTTTTATTTGTCTTGTTAATCTCTTCTGGTATGTGCATCTGCTTTGTTGTTTGCAGGAGAGTCCCATTCTGATGGCCAAGAAAGTGGCTATGATAATGATAATCACAATCCAGGTTCATCAAGTCTTTCCTCACAGGCATTCACTAGGCCTGACAGATCAGGTTTGGTGAATGGTGTAACTTGCACTTCAGGCTCAGAAATTGATATTGACCCTGATACTGATCCTGCTAAAATTAAATGTTCGAGATCAAATAGTTATCCATTCATTAGTGATGTGAATTCTTTGGCCTGGGCGCTTTGTGGAGACAGCTATGATAAGCATGGTGATTCTTCGTTTAGAGAATTCTTATTTGTGTCTGGAAGATGCGGGGTGACAGTCCATGCTTTTTCCAGACTGAATAAAGCCAGAGGAGTGGTTCAAACTGCATTAGAGGGTGACTTTAGGCAAGGCAGGTGGGTGGAATGGGGGCCTGGTGCTACGTTAACTCAAAATAAGGAAGATGGAGAATCTTCCAGCATTAGTCATGAACTCTCTGGAGGTCAGAATGCAAATCAGAGTGGTGGAGATGGTGGGTTTGAATTATTGAGAGGCTTTGCTGCTAAGAGATACTTAGAATCATTTTTCACTAACGTTGAAACTACTGTTTCTGATGGTAGTGCCCAGACCAAGTTTCCCAAGAATGCAGATCTTCCTTGCTCTGCAGAAGTGGTTTCGTTTAATATTTTTGATGTCAATCCACCCCTGGACCATTTCTCCAAAGAAAAACCATTCCATAATAAAGAGAATTTGCAGGAACCAGCTGATTCGGTAGACGATGCATCTGATCACTTTAGCTTGACCTTGTGTGGAGCAGATGCTAAGTTGGATTATTTCTTCGATGTATTTGGTATTGAGATTAACGGGTTCTATGAATGCCCCAGAGTGTTCTCGAGTGCTTCATATTGCTTGATTGGATTCTTTTTTACTTTAATCGATCACATGTCTGTCAATACCAATGATCCTAACCAAAGAGGTAGGAGCAGGAATTTAATTCTTGTTGCCAGGTTAGACAGTTGGGGTATTCAGTGGGTTTCAGTGGTGAAGCTTGATGAAAGAATAAACTTAGGTCAGGCAGTTGAGTGGATGGATTTCCAATTTTTGGATAATTTTCTTGTCTGTCTTAGTTCTTCTGGCTTGGTTGTTCTTTACGCTGCAATGTCTGGTGAATATGTGACACATTTAAATGTTCCAAAGGCTTGTGGACTTAATCTTAATTTTGATTTGCAAGGATTAGAAAAATGGCCCTCGATTGGTGATATGGACGTTAAACAAGAGTTTGACATTAGGGCTAGTTTGTCTGATCAGCATAATGATTCGATTAGACGATCATTCAAAAGGTTAGTTGTTGCGTCACATGCCTCACTTTTAGCTGTAGTTGATGAGTGTGGTGTGATCTATGTTATATCTCTGAGTGAATATGTGCCCAGCAAGAATTATTCATATGAGAAATTGCTTCCGTACTGTCAGAATTTTGGGCTGGGGATGTTATTTGGTTACAGTGTTGGTGGTTCTGATATAGATCGCCAAATGGTGTTCTCTAATTTTTCTGGTTGTTTCCATTCTAATGATTTGAAAATGAAAAATGGAACTGCTTCTGTCACAGACAAAGCTCTGATGGGTGATGTGATTCAGAAAGTTGAAGGTTGTATGCCTGCTGAAAAGGGGGGCTTGTGTGGTTCCTATTCTAGTGGTTTTTCTGCTGCTTCTGATGTGAAGTCACCGGTCATGAGAAAGATATTCCTTCCCAGCTTTAGAGTCTGTGACGCTGATTCTATTTGTTTTTCTCCTTTGGGAATTACTATTCTTTCTAAAAATAAGTATGTAAATAATCAGAAAGGTTCTCAACTTGTCCATTTTAATCTGCAAGTGAAGTTAGATGTCCATGATGATTATTTGTCAGACAGTGCATGTGATGTATACAACTTCAATGGAAAAGAAGAAGCTATTATTGGAGAAGCAATTGGTTGCACATTCCAAGGTTGTTTTTATATTGTGAGAGAAGGTGGTCTATCAGTGTACCTTCCCTCTATTTCAATTTTACCAAATTTTCTTCCTGTTGAGTACATTGGTTATCGCCAATCGAGTAAGGATATAGAGACTTCAGTTCTACTAAAAGACAATGTGGAAATAAAAGATCCAATAGAAAAGTTTTCTCCTTGGAAAGCTGAAATTTTGGATAGAGTTCTTTTGAATGAAGGCACCAAAGAGGCAGATCGATTGTGCTTGGAGAATGGTGAGTGTTACCCAACTAAATTTCTTTATAATCTGCCATAGTGCATCTCGTAGTCTTCCCCTTTCTTATTAGGGATTAAACTAGTTCATTTAGTTTATGTGTGTATTTTCCACATAGTTTATTTAGGGGGTCACTCTCTAGAGGGTGTTCAGTGGGCCAGAGTCAAATTGTATTTAATTAGAGGAGGATGTATCCAAATTCCAAAAAATGTCATCTTTACGGAAAACATAAATATAGAAGTACAGTTAAAACAATAAATCTCAGTAAGGAAATCTTTTCAATTGCTTTGGATATTTTATAGGGGAACTCCCTTGACGACATATAGGCCAAAAAAACATTCCTGTCCTATAGGCTGTAGCAGATCATTGTCTCCTTATGAGTCCCATCGGCAGACATGCATGAGCACCAAAGAGTTTAATTTTTTTGATTAGTGATATATCCTTCTAACAAATCCTCCTAATTATTGAAAACATAAAGTATTAAATGAAAAACCTGAAGCATTTAATATTTTGGAAACCCAAAAGCTTTTAATACTTTCTTCTTTGAGTAATTAACGGGATTCCTAGCTTGATTCTTTTGGAGGATTTAGAATTATTCCTTTGCTTCTATTGCCTTTTTTTTGCGTGTGTATTTATCTTTCTCTAAGTAGCATATCTTAATCCTGAATCCTTACCTTTATCCTTGACTGGCTAATAAAATTTCTTTTTCCATGAAAAGAATCTATTTCCCTTTTCATTCCACCAGTTGTGTCTTGACTTTTTAAATTCATCTGTACTGCTTTAACTTTTGTATATAATCATTTTTATTTCTTTTTCTGTATGATCAGCATTCTATTGTCGCCCTATTTTTTGTCAGAGGTTTCTCTCATCAATCACTCAACCTTGATATTTGGTGCTTAGGAAGTTTTCGAGTTAGGTGAATTGGGACCTATCACATGTTAACAGTGGCGGACCATGGGAAAAAACTTATGGGGAGCCAATGGACATTACCTAAAATAATTTACTCAAAATCCATAAATTATCATACATAATTTTATCAAAGTTTCAAATGATATATTAATGCAAAGTAACACTAAACTATATAAAAAACCCCGCCTTGATGAAGTTGTTTGTCTATTTGAATGTGTTTAAATCGATATAGCCAACTAATAACGTTTTGCATAGTTTTATATGTAAAAACTTCTGCTATTTCAAGATTTTCTATTATTTTTCATATAGTGTTGAAACCATGTGATTGTCTATTCAAGAAATAGATGAGACTGATTACAAAGTAGGATAATAATCTTGATGGTAAATTTTTTGTTTTTAATTTGTTTTTTAAATTTGTTGAGTTTGTACAATGGAGTGGAGTTGACACTTGACACGTTACTTAGAATTTCCTAAAATTAAATTTTAATTGTATGCTTATTTATTTATTTCTTTGTCAGGATGGGACATCAAAGTTTCTCGTATTCGTCAGTTGCAAATAGCATTGGACTACTTGAAATTTGATGAAATAGAAAGGTAAGCCAAAATTTAATCATTGCGGCTTTGGTTTATATTTCACGTGTCTTGCAGTGGTACTCTTCGGACATAATATGTTGCTGTGGGAAAATGTAAATTGGAGTATTTGAAATTCACTGTATACATTCTGGGATTTTGCAATGGGTGTGCCCTTCTACCATAGTAGTTTTTATTGGTTCTTGTTAGATATATAAAAACCATTCATGTGTCTTCACCCCACAACTTAAGCTTTTGAGAAAGTTGGTTCTTGACATGGTATCAGAGCCTCTATGACCAAGTGGTCAGGAGTTCAATCATTGCCATCCCCATTCTTCTAAACAAATAAAAGAATTTAATATTTCAACATTAAGTTATGGTTAGCCTGTACATAGTCCATACTTCAAGCACAAAAGGGCTATTGCATAAGGGGGCATGTTATATATAGAAAAACCATTCATGTTCCTTCATCCAATAGCTTAAGCTTTTGGGGAAGTTGGTTCTTTACGGTTCTATTTGAAGGTTTGGGTAAAAACAAGCAGGCCAGAATTATTTGGCAGTGTGCATTTCTTGCAATTCTTAGGAGCATTTAGTTGGAATATTTCATACACTTCTCTACGGGAGTAAGGGTGCTAACCTGGCCCCTAAATTTGCTCGGGTGTGTTATATATATAAAAACTATTCACGTGTCTTCATGTAACGGCTTAAGCTTTTGGGAAAGTTGGTTCTTCACAGTTCTATTTGAAGGTTTGGGTAGAACAAGGATGGCAGAATTCTTTGGCAATGTGCATGTTTTGTGATTCTTTGGAGCATTTGGTATCTATCATACACTTTTTTATGGGTTCTAAACTTGTCCCTAAATTTGCTCGGCTACAAGTTATGCTTGTGGCTTCTCTCTAATGTTGTGCCCACGACTGTTTCTAGGGAATTGCCATATCCAATGTGCAGCTTGTATTGGGAAGCCCATCTGTATTTGTTGTTCAACCCCCTCCACCCCATCCCTTTGGTTTGTATGCTTTAGAAAATAGAAATACCTTATCCTCTTGTCTTTATTAAAAAATTCTTGTACGCAAACAAAAAAAGAGCTTTTTTCAAGATTTTGAGCTATCAGGATCCATTCCAAATATTTCATCAAATATTCAATGAAACCTGAATAGTACAAGTTTGTACTGGAGTCAATAAATTCTAATTTGTTATTTATTCATTAGTCACTCTTAGATTTTCCCTAAATGATACCTTTTGGAATAATTGATCACCCTGGACGCAGCAGATTAACCTGCCCTCGTTGGCTAACTTGTTTAGTCAATTGAGAGGAGTTTTTCTGATTGACCTCTTCCCGGAATGAACTTATTTCCCCCTGAAATCAACCATTTCTTTTTTTAACCAAGAGCTTTAGTCGATTGTTCTCTTAAGTCTTAACTATTGTTATGATAAGCACCAAAGATTGGAGGAGAACTGCAATGACAATATTATACTGAATGGTTAAGATCATGCACTTGGCTAATGAGGAACATATATATAGATATAGATACACAAATTAGGTATTAGCCTTTCCTCTTCCTTTTAGATTCTTCATATGGGTTCTTGCTTCCCTTCGCTGTAAGGCATGTATTGTCTGCCATGGTTAATAAAATCTTGCGCCACTTCTGAATATGACCCACCTACCTGTTGACACAGACAAAAGTGTGAAAAGCAATAAGGGCTAGGAATTTGTTTTTCACCCGAGTTTTGTTGGTATTTAGCTCTTTGTTAGTAGTTCTTTGAAACTTTGTCAAGAAATGTTTTGCTTCTTCAAGCAAAACTTATCTATTAATTTTATGTCTTGATGTTGTTTCCAGATCACCGTGAATTAAATTGTCTCGTGTATTGCGCTGGTTCAGTGGACGTGTAGTTGTAAAAAGATGAATAACATTTGATGTCATAGTGTAATATTTAGCCTTTTCTATGGCAAATATTATCTAATGAAATTCACTTTCTCCAGTTTTATTGATGAGCAGGTCTTTGGAAATGCTCGTGGATGTGAATCTAGAAGAAGAGGGGATTTTAAGATTGCTTTTTGCAGCAATTTATCTTATACTTAATAAAAGTGGCAATGACAGTGAAACTTCTGCTGCTTCAAGGTAAAATTTACTTGTTTATTTCATATCTTATCTGTATTTTGGGTTCTTTTCTTTACCATTTATAAACCAAGTTGCTAGTTATTAGGTATCTTATCTATATTTACTTGTTTAGTTGTTATGTTGTTATTTTGGTGTAAAGTTAGTTAGGTATATAGATAGCTTGCAGATCAAGCTACCTCCATCTATCCTAACTATAAATATCAATCCCCTCATCTTTTGTAAGCTGTAACTAACTTTGATTAGTAAGATTCAGAGAATTATTCTCTCTTTCTCTCACATTCTTCTTCTCTC
>NC_032009.1:33464951-33568231 GCF_001865875.1 Lupinus angustifolius | reverse complement strand
CCCCCTCTCTCTCTCTCTCTCTCCTTTTACATGGTATCATGCTAGGTAGTTATGGAAACCACTACCACTGGGACCTCTCCTCTTTTTCCACCACTCTCACCTTCTCATGCATATCCATTACAGGTTGTTTCTTCTCCTCTAGTGCTTCCGCTTACATCAATGAAGTTAACAGAGATTGTTTGCCGCCATTTTATGCTAGCAACCCTAACTTCCAGTTGTGCTGTTTTGTTCTTGGCACTTAAATTCCTTATCGTTTTCTCAATGATGATGATAGACTCATAATCGTGTAAGTCCTGCCTTTCTACGCTGGGAAGAACAAGATCAATTCTTCTTCTTTTG
This sequence comes from Lupinus angustifolius, assembly GCF_001865875.1. Classification (NCBI taxonomy): domain Eukaryota; kingdom Viridiplantae; phylum Streptophyta; class Magnoliopsida; order Fabales; family Fabaceae; genus Lupinus; species Lupinus angustifolius. The sequence continues at coordinate 33,567,892 of NC_032009.1, read as the reverse complement.
AATTCTGAATTCTCTCTCTGAAAACCTTCAAACTAGGGTTGTTGGTTGTGTTCATTGACTTCATTCCTGGAAGCTGTGGAAGGAATTACATGAGTAGTAGTTGATACAACCTCAGAGTAGTTCATGAAGGTCAAGGTTTTAGTTGATGCTCTTAACTTCATTGGTTCTCCAATTACCACTTATGAGCATATTGATTATATTTTGGATGGATTGACTGAGGAATTTCAAGATGTGATTACTTCTATTGAGAGTCAACCTGATCTTCCTTCTATTCACAATCTTCTGTCATTTCTCTTGACTTTTCAGTCTTGTCTTGAGAAAAATAAAAGCAAAGCTCTCTATGATGCACTCTCTGCCAATGTGGCTGTTGGTTCCTCACCTTCATTGTCGCCTGCTTCTGTGAATTCACATCTACACACTCACCAGGTGCATTCGTCTTTCCAACCTTCGTTCTTTGGCTCCAAGATCTGAATCTGTGACTTCTGTGCCTATGGAAGTTATCTTGGGAGTCGTGGCAGCCGTGATGGTGATTGCATTTGTGGTGGCAGATAATGGTGGTGGTCGCAATCGTGGGAGTCGTGCCCTATGGTTATGCCTGACAATTTAAGCTAATGCGATTGGTAGATGATAAGTTTTAACCAGTATATACATCATTCATATTTATTTAATCCTCCCCTCCTGAATAGGTAGGAAATTTCATTTAATTTGTGATATTCGATAAAATCCATGAGTTGGTGGTAGTGAGATGCTATATAAATCTTCTATTCAATTAATCACAGCCTGGGTTGTTAATATTCTGTTAGAATTCTGATAGCATGCACCCACAAATGTTTTTTTTTGTTTTGTTTTAATTCTGACTTATGATGTTATGTTTTTGTGCTCAATATCTTTAGGCTTCTTGTGCTAGCTACTCGCTTCACAACCAAGATGCTTCGTAAATATGGTTTGCTACAACATAAAAGAGATACATGCATAGCAGAGGCTCTTAACAAGACAGGATTACTTTCTCTTCCCCCAATTGAACCAGTTAAACTTCAAACAGAGGTGGATTATGCTCGAAAACTGCGAGAGATGGCTCACTTCTTGGAGATCATCCGGAATCTGCAATCTAGGCTTAGGTCAATATTCCAAAGGGTCAGTCAAGGATTGGTTTGGTGCTCCATGGTTCTTCTACTTGGACGACTTCTTAATTAGTTGCACTGTTTTCCTAAAAATTAAGTAGTATTTTATTGCTAAATTGCAGGCTGACAGTGGAAAAGAGTCATCTTTAAGGAGTATGGAAATGTTGCAGGAAGAATCTCAACTATCAGCTCTTCCATCAGATTTAGTGTCATTGGATATGTTGAACCAACATGACTTTCCTTATCCTCTACCTGCACCACACAGCGACAATAATGAGAATCTCACACTGGTGCCTGTTGATTCCAACTCCCATTTGATCTCAGAAGAATTTGGTGAAGCAATTCATTTTACCCCGTCAGGAGGAATTTTGGAAAAGAAGGTTTTGCCTGTGGAAAATCCAAAAGAGATGATGGCACGCTGGAAGGTAGACAAACTGGACCTTAAGACTGTGGTTAAAGATGCTCTGCTCTCTGGTCGTCTCCCTTTGGCAGTTCTTCAACTGCATCTTCATCAGTTGGAAGATTTTGTTGCTGACAAAGAGCCCCATGATACTTTCACTGCAGTTCGTGACATTGGCAGAGCTGTTGCTTATGATTTATTTTTGAAGGTAATGTAGTTAACTTCCAAGTTGTCACAATAAAAATAAAAAGATGACTCATAATGCAATTATACAGGGTGAAACTGATCTTGCTGTTGCAACACTTCAAAGACTTGGAGAGAACATTGAATCCTCTCTCAAACAACTTTTGTTTGGCACTGTGAGGAGATCGCTACGAGCCCTCATTGCTAATGAAATGAAAAGATATGAATATCTAGGGCCATATGAGTGGAAGATATTGGAAGACATGTCAATGATTGAGGTATGTGGAACTTTTGTCTTGTTTTGTAGTTAATGTAGCACAATTTAGGTACTGGAAGGAGAGATTTCCATGAACTTAGAGTTGTGATCTTATTTGTGCATGTGTATGAGAAGAGTCACTATCCTAGTAGCAGTTTCTGGAAAACATATCATCGCCGGCTGAAAGATACCAGTGTTCCATCAGACCCTGTTTCACCATTAGAAATCCGATTAAGGCTCTTGCATAACCATTCATTTGATAGCCTCGTCATTGAAGGCGGTGAGATTGATGGAATTGTGTTAGATTCGTGGACGAATATTAATGAAAGTTCCTGTTCCACGGAAGTTGACGAAGATGATGCTCATGCTGGATATTGGGCTGCTGCTGCTGTCTGGTTTGATGCTTGGGAGCAAAGAACTGTTGATCGTGTAAGTTGCTTCTCTGTGTTTGTGTTGATGATGTTCATTTTTGTCACTGATTTTTTTTATCATGCCAATGCTTGATATTGGGCTGCTGCTGCTGTCTGGTTTTAAACCTATTTTCTTTTCATTTACTTAATGAAAAAAATATTTAAGTTTCTAAAACTCTTTAAAAATTGATTTTTTTTAATCAGTGCTTCATGTCTACTGGATCAGGTTGGAAGCAAAAATGCTTACTACTTACTAGTAATTTGCATTTGATGTTTTGCTACCATAAAGTCTTCATTTGTCTACTTTGGTTACTGATAGGTTTTGGCTGTGTAAAGAAGCCAAAGCTCTGTGTCTGTGCACTGTTTTCTTCTGTTTTTTTTGTGTATTTGGTTTGGAAGGAATAGTACTTTATTCAATAACTCTGTTTCGACTCCAGACTTCATTTGAGATAGGGATACTCTTTTGACATCTCTTTGTGCTTTACCCGTGAGCATTTTTGTTGTGTTTCTTTGTTAGACATGTAGAAAGATTGGCGTGCTTTATTCACGGCTCTTCACTTAGTTTTAGGGGATGCTGTATCCTTCCTTTGTTTGTAGTTTTCTCTTCATCTAATAATAATTATTTTATTATAAAAATACATACCCAATGTCGATTTGCCCTTTTATAAGATTTCTTTCTAGATGCTCAATTTGTTTTGGTTTGAACTTCAATGGCATGGTTCTATACTTTAAATTAAATTCCAGTTGTGACAATAATTTGATTCCTCCTAAACATGTAGAAAAATTGACAAGCTTTGTTGCCTTATCCTCTTCCTTTGTAGTTTTCTCTTCTCATCTACTAATATTTCATTATTATTAAAAAAAAGTAATAAGCTACTTCAACTTGCACTTTCATAAGATCTCTTTCTAGGTGCTTATTATGTTCTGGTTTGAACTTCAAATTTCTAGGTTCTATATAACAGTAATAACAATAACAAAGCCTTTTCCCACTAGGTGGGGCATAGGGTTCTATACTTCAAAGGAAATTGTAGTTGTGAAAGTATTTTGATTGCTCCTAACAATGTATCTAGTCATGGTGTTGCAGTTGCTTAGCCATTAATTCGATCTCTATGCTTCTTTGATGTAAAAAAACACTTACTTTCTTAGTAACTTCCATTTCATTATTCTTTCATCTATGTTTCTACAGATGATATTGGATCAATGTTTGCCTGCGGGTATTGCTTTGTTGTGGGAATCACAACTTGAATATCACATGGGCCGCAATAATTGGAAGGAAGTCTCTGCACTGCTCGACGTGATGCCTTCATATGTTCTATCTACTGGAAGCCTTCAACTTAATTTGGATGTTTTACAGCCTGCCTCTTCTTTTGGATGCAATATGAAGTCTTCAAATTTTGGAAATTTCTTTGTCTCTCATGAAGAATTAGATTCTGTATGCATGGTAATTCCAGACGTCCAAATATATAGGTTTTCACCTGATGTATGCTCTGGGTGGTTGAGGATGATTCTGGAAGAAAAGCTTGCAAAAAGATTTATATTCTTGAAGGAATATTGGGAAGGAACAATGGAGATGATAGCTCTTTTGGCTCGTTCACGTTTCATTTCTGGCAGAGATCAGATCTTGTTTGAGGATGATCATGTTGAAACTTCATCAAATAGAGATGGAGCTGTACAAGCTTTGCATAAAATGTTGGTACAACACTGTGCACAGTATAACTTGCCAAATCTTTTAGGCCTTTACCTTGACCATTATAATTTGGTCCTTGATCAAAATTCACTTTACGCATTACAGGAAACTGCAGTAAGTTTCTTTGTCCATTGATTGTTTCCCCCCCTGTATTTTATCTATTCTGATTATTTGCCTTCATTATTTCAAATCACTACGATAGTATACTTTATTAGCATAGGTAGTATATATGTGACAGGAGATATTATCAGTTCACTTTATTTTGCGATTACAGACCTGGCTTTCATGTAACTTTGATTCTTATTTGCCTCTTTCAGCTATGATGCATAAATATTTGTGTGTATATACTTTAAGGTTTTCCTATGTGCTTGTATCTGTTGCTGATACACTGCATCTTAACAGGTCGGTTGTCAATGGGCTAGATGGCTACTCTTATCTAGGGTAAAGGGGTGTGAATATAAGGCCTCAATTGCCAATGCTCGTTCAATAATGTCAAATAATTTGGTGCCTGGAAGTGACCTTAGTGTTCTGGAGTTAGATGAAATAATTCGTACAGTTGATGACATTGCTGAAGGAGGGGGAGAAATGGCAGCTCTGGCAACCCTGATGCATGCTACTGTCCCCATTCAAAGCTGCTTAAATAGTGGTGGTGTAAATAGGCATAGTAATTCCTCTGCCCAGTGCACATTGGAGAATCTTAGGCCTTCTTTGCAACGGTTTCCCACATTATGGCGCACACTTGTAGCAGCATGCCTTGGACAAGATACACTGAGCTTGTTGGTGCCCAAAGCAAAAAGTGGTTAGTTATTAACCTCATTTGTTCAGTATCCTGTACCCCCACCCCTTCTCTTGAATTACTTTGGCACTTTACACTAACCTCTTTTCCTTTTTCGTTGCATCAACTTTTGTCTATCGTAATTTGGCAATGCAGTTTTGTCGGACTATCTTAGTTGGCGTGATGACATCTTTTTCTCTACTGGACGTGATACATCACTTCTACAAATGCTTCCATGCTGGTTTCCTAAGCCTATACGGAGATTGATACAGATTTATGTCCAGGTCTGTTTTGTTCTTTGTCTCACTGTATTGCTCTGCTGACTTTTCTATACATTTTTTAAAATCCACTTCAAGGTTTACTAGTATGATATTATCCCTTTCAAAAATACTGCATGCTTTACATGCCATATGTTAGGACACAATCACCTCTGATCTCTTGTTCCCTCTTTTTTTTGTTTACCTGTGTGTCCATCTGGCAAAAAATACATATATATGGTTATACACTCATGTTGATCCTTAAATACACAACTGTCTTTCCTTGCATCATCTTGTTTCAAGGTTGTCTCTGAAATTTGAAATACCTTAAATCATGTAGTCTGTGTGTTACCTTAATCTGTCTGTCATGTAGTTAGCATGCTATTGAAACACATTTCATGCCTATGTATGCAATCCAAATTATGTAATTTTCATGATATCACAGGGTCCTCTCGGATGCCAAACACTTTCAGGGTTCCCTACTGGGGAAACTTTGTTACATAGAGACATTGATTTATTCATAAATGCTGATGTGCATTCTGAGATAAGTGCAATCTCCTGGGAGGCAACTATACAAAGGCACATTCAAGAAGAGCTACATGGTCCTTTACTTGAGGTATGGGTGTATGGCATCTAATTTAATTGCTTTGTTTTTCTCTATTTTATTGTGTCTGTTTTGGAGAATTGATTTTCCAACTCACCTTTTTTGTACTCATTTTATCCCCTTAGAGTTCACCACTTCACCATGAGGCATCCAGTGTTCTAACTTCTTCATCTAGCACTAAATCCTTATTGTAACTTAAGTCTAAGTTGATCCCTGCAAGCTGGAAGTTTTATAAACACTGTAAAACTTGTTGCAGGTTTAAGGTGCTCAACAATTTACTATAATATGCGCAAGCTTAAAGAAAGGAAGCAATAATTCGAACAACTTGACATCATTATATCAAAATCTTAGTTTGCCTTAATCTAGTTTCAGCTGCCATGACAATTCTGAACTTACATATAAATTTTATGAAATGTTAATAAAATAAGCTAATTAGTATATTCCCTGTTTAAAAGCACAAATAAATAATTCTAGATACTCTTGGGCTTTTGAATCCTATTGAAGAGGGTTGGGTTAAGGTTTGGCTATGGGTATCACTATTAAAATTTTATTTTTGGGCCCTACGATACTGTTTACCCTATCCATCCTGCTTATCACAATATAAAATGTCACACATTTATCCTTTATAAACTGATTGAGGAAAACTTTTATTGAGTCTTACTACTTATTAATCAACATTTTATATTTATCTCTTCTTTCAATATTTCATAAAGAGGGTGAACCTTGGTGTAACGGTTAGGTTGCTTGCCTTGTGTCCATGACTTAAAATCCTGGAAGCAACCTATTTGCTTGTGAGCCTCATGTAGTGGGTTGCCATTTTTTCAATATTTTATAAAATAGTTACTGGTTGTCTGGTTCAACCAATTATAGTTGAACCAGTGAACCCAATGACTTCGTACCCTCGTTGGGGTGATGTCTATTTGGTTTCTGTTCTTCTAACCATGAGTTGCAATGTCATTTCAATTTCCTTTCTGCGTCAAAAGAATCACAAGTCATATGAGGTCAAGTAGTATAGAACGTCATTTTGGTGGTTTCTTTTAATAATTTATATCACCATCTTTTCCATTTACCACCACCATTTGTTTTTTCACACTACCGGAAACATGTTTACGGAAGTGTAAAATACACTAACGGAAACATGGTTCCACAAAAAAATCATTACGGCGCATGGTGGCACATGAAAAATGGGTTAGAGTTAAAAGAAACTGCCATCATTTTGCTGGAATTTTGGGTTTGCCGGTAGTAGTTATGTTTCTGGCAAGGTAGACTATGACGCAGTCAATACTTGCCTCCCCTAGGAGACCTTGATTTTTGTTGCCTGCATTTCGGTATGGAAGTTAGTTTTATTGCTGCATTGTTCTATACTTGTAATTTATAAGGTGTATATGTGAGTTGATAGAGGCAATATAACCAGTGGCTACCAGGGAGAGTTCTGCTTCTTTGATATTATTCAATTTTAGCCAGACATGACTCTCATGAGCCCATTATTTTATCTTCCTTGAAAACTGCTGTAGTTTCTGGCTTAAACTAAATGAGGTACCCTTTAGACCGAACCCTTTGCAGTTTCGGGTTTGTATTGTTTGATTCAATAAATGCATGAAATTTTGCCTGGCATTGAAAGATATTTTCATGATCAAGTAATTTTTAGGGCTAATGGTACACATAGATTTGTTGACAGAATTGGTCATGATTCATGGATATTTGTTTGATAAGTCAAAATGCTAGGGAATATTCATCCATCCAAAAGTCTTTGACAATGGCAACTCATTCTGGCTATCTAATAGTTTCTTTTTTCAGGAGTTGAGTTTCTCGCCCTCATGTGATATCCTTCCATGTTTGTTGCTACAAATATGCTTTTGATACTTTGCTTTCTACTCACGATCATAATTGCTTATTTGTATATCTGTATATCTGTATATTTTCTTACTTTATATGATTTAAGTTTTATTGATTTTTCAGGAAAATGGACTTGGGCTTGACCATCATTTGCATCGTGGACGAGCACTGGCAGCTTTTAACCAAATTCTTTCCCATAGAATTCAAAGTCTGAAATCAGAAGGAGGAGCGAGTACTTCAGCTCATGGACAGACTAACACGCAATCCGATGTGCAAAGACTTCTTTCACCATTAGGACAAAGCGAAGAGACTCTCCTTTCATCTGTGAGGGTTTTTTTTTAAATGAATTTTCTGATTTTGTACTTGAAGTGAGAGATAAAATTTAAAAAAAATCAATGCATTAAGCAGTTATGTTGAAAAAGTGTTGTTTGTTAAAAAATCTTCACTTGATGATCAGTACTGAAATTGGTAGTGATCATTCCCAAGTCCAGCTTTCAAATGAATCTATTTGGTAAGAACCAATTCAACCTCAATGCATAAAGCTGTTACATTAAGTCATATGAATGGTGTAAAGGGAAAAACTAGACAGAGAGAGATAGAAAATGGAATCTGATTTGTGTTATTACAATTCAGGTGATTACATTAGAGATTAGCTACTTTAATTAGTTACTCTAACAATTAACAGTGGAGATTGCAAGGGCCAAATTTCTGAGCACTTGACTTTGAAACCTTGTAAACTTAAAAGGTTAAGTTGTGTAGTGAAAGGACATGAATGGTTTTACATCATTGATTGTATCAATTGATCTACCATAAGGTCTTTGTTGCATCTTATGGTTTCCTTTGATTTTGATGTTGGACACCTTCTCATATGTATCCTAATATGTAATAGAACTAGCTCTTGCCAGATTTTGTAGATTATTATTCATAAAAATAGCACACACCCATACACCCATAGAGACACATTGGGACTATATCAGGTGAGAGCACCTTGTTATTATGAGAGGGAGAGAGTAGAGAGTCCTGATCACTGAATCTTTATCGGAATTCAGGAATGGGCCCTGTCCAAGTCTTTTATTAAGAGAGTGAGTTCGGTCTTCTTCATTAATGGGCTAAGTGAATAGTAATATAAGTGGGTTTGACATAACATCTTGACTCAGAGCCTTGAGGCTTTAGGTTTATGGGTCTTTCCACTTCTATGTTGCACAACTTGCTCCATTCTATTCAATGTGGTACTTTCTTTTCCAACAACCTTAAAAGGGTGGTTAAGGTTAGATTTTACATAAAAATCACATGACCACATAAAAAAGTCACATGCTATTATGTTCTAATCTTGACCGTTCAAAATAAGATCTATTGGTCAAGATTAACTCCTTTCACCTCTCAAATAATCACTCCCCTCATCTCACCTCTCACAATAATCACTTCTCTTACTAGATATGTCTCATATATACACACATATTTTGGAACTTTGAACAGTAGACTGAAATGTGCAGCACTTGAATTTTCAGGTTTTTCCAATTGCTATTATGCATTTTGAGGATTCTATGCTCATAGCTTCATGTGCTTTTCTTCTGGAGCTTTGTGGTTTGTCTGCCAGCATGATGCACATTGATATTGCTGTGCTAAGACGGATATCTTCTTTCTACAAATCAAGTGAAAATAATGAAAATCTTAGGCAATTATCACCTAAGGGATCTGTCTTTCATGCAATGTCTCATGAAGGTGGTGTAACAGAATCTCTTGCTCGAGCTCTAGCTGATGAGTATTCGCACAGGGATTCCCCTGTAATTGCCACGGAGACAGTTGCCCTCAGTAAACGACCTTCAAGAGCTCTTATGCTTGTCTTGCACCATTTGGAAAAGTCAAGCCTTCCACAATTGGTTGATGGAAATACCTATGGGTCATGGCTATTAAGTGGAAATGGTGATGGAACTGAGTTAAAATCTCAACGAAGGGCTGCTAGCCAGCACTGGACGTTGGTAACAAATTTCTGTAGGATGCACCAGCTTCCCTTAAGTACCAAGTACCTAGCTGTATTAGCTAGAGACAATGACTGGGTATGTTTCTGCTTTTATTGTTGCCTTTTGTTAATCCCTTAAACTTTTATCTAATGATTTTGCTGCCCCCGCCAGATTGAATTTTTGTCTGAAGCTCAAATTGGAGGATATTCATTTGATACAGTGGTCCAAGTGGTAAGTCTTGTTTCCTATTCTAGTTCATATAGCAAAACTGTGTCAGTTACGTTAAAGTGAAAAAAATTCAGTTTGAATCTCTTTGTGATTGTGAATGCTAGGCATCAAAGGAGTTTAGTGATCCACGTTTCAGACTTCATATGTTGACAGTTTTGAGAGGAATGCAGTCAAAGAAAAAGGCAAGCTCTGTATCGCCCTTCGATACACAGGAGAAAGGCGACGAAACAAACTTTCCTGATGAAAATATGTGTGTTCCAGTTGAAATCTTCCAAATATTAGCAGAGTGTGAAAAGCAAAAAAGTCCTGGAGAGGCTCTCTTGATGAAAGCAAAAGAGTTGTCCTGGTCAATATTAGCAATGGTTGCTTCATGTTTCTCTGATGTCTCTTCATTATCATGCCTCACAGTTTGGTTGGAAATTACTGCAGCAAGGTGACTGGAACTGTCTTTAAGTAAATCATATTCTGGTGATGGTTTTTTATCTATTCAGATATTGTAAAGTAACTACCTCTAGAGGGGTGGGGGGAAAACCTAAACTGATACAATGAGTAGGTAGCTCTATTTATAGACCTCTATTAGAATAGTGCATTTAGTTCAGTTATCAATCTGTTGCAATTTAGTTAAGTAAGGTAACTGAGTTTGTTACTACAGTTACTTTACCATTTTACCCTCTTTAGTTTTTCTATGAGTAACTCTGTTACTCATTGTATTTCAAGTTTTCAATAATAAAAAGAATATCATCTTCTTTTCTCTCAAGCTTCTTCTTCTCTCTTGTTTTCTCTACACTCTGGTTTTCAATTTCTCACATGGTATCACGCCATGGCAACCGACAACAACGCAACGACGTTCAGATCCTCTTCTCCGATTTCTCCTTCCGCCACCTCGCTGCTTGATGCGGTGTCTTCTCTTTTTTTTTCCGACGCCATCAATGTAACTCACCGAAAAGAACTATTTAGTGTGGAGACACTTCATGCTAGCCACACTAACTTCGAATCGCGCTAATCGATTCGTTCTTGGAACGTAAATTCCACATCGTTTTCTTAACGATGATGATAGGTTAATCAATCGCGTTAATCCAACTTACTTACAATGGGAAGAACTCAATCAATGCGTGTTTTCATGGATTCTTAACTCCCTATCCGAAAGTCTTCAACCACAAGTGGTCGGTTGTGTGCACTTGTGGCAGTTATGGGAGGAGTTAGATTCATTCGGTAATTCGCAAACAAAAGCCCGTAGTAGAAAATTGCGTTCTCAACTCAGGTCCATTTCTCAAGGCTCAAGCTCCATCTCCAATTACTTCACTAAAATCAAGAGTCTCGTTGATGCTTTGATCTTCATCGGCACTCCAATTCCTACCTCAGAGCATATTGATGACATGCTGGATGGCTTAAATGAGGAATATCAACCTGTAATCACTTCTATTGAAAGTCAAATTGATTTGTCTTCCATTCATAATCTTGAATCCTTTCTGTTGACGTTTGAATCAAGATTAGAGAAGAATAAACACAACTATTTCCGATGCTTTGTCTGTCAATATCGCTTCTGAATCTCCATTGTCTTCTACTCCTGTTTCTTCTCAACCTCGAGCATGCATCGCTCCATCAGTTTACTACTCTCCAAGAGTTGAATCACCTAATTTGGCATCCTATGGTTTTGAAAATGCACATGCAAGTAATTTTCGAGGTCACCGTGGTCGTCGTGGAAATAGTGGTGGTCGTAACCGTGGAGGACGTTATTTCCGTGGAGGTTCTTCAACTGCATTTTGTGTTTACTGTAATCGTCCTGGTCATGATGTTGCCTTTTGCTATTATGCACCTTCACATTTTGGGCTAACGTGCACACCTCCAGCTGGCCATATGTCACGTGTTGCACCTGGTTATGTGCCACGTCATTCTCACTATTCCTCCGTCCAATCTACCAATGGGCCAGCAAGATATCCAACCCACTTTTATCCGGACTATCCAACTGATTTCTACAATGGAAATGGAGGGCACTATGGATCATCTAATGTTAGGGACTCATTACTTGGGCCTGGCCCAACTCATCCACCACCTTCACATTATCACAACTATCCTATGTCAGCTCACATTGCACACAGTGAGCTTCCTTCTTCTCCAACTAAAGATGCAAAACGTGTTACCTGGTATCCTGACTCGGGTGCCACAAACCATTTAACTGCAGATGCTTCACTTGTTCATGAGCCTATTGAATCATTCGGTCATGACCAGATATACATGGGTAATGGCACTGGAATCTCAATTCAAAGTGTTGGAAATTCTCACCTGACTTCTCCTTTTAATTCGAAAGTTTCTTTGTCTCTTAAAAACCTTCTTCTTGTTCCCTCAATCACAAAAAATCTTATTAGTGTTGCACAATTTGCTAAAGACAACTTGTGTTATTTTGAATTTCATCCTAACACTTATTTTGTGAAATCTAAGGATACTAATGAAATCTTACTTCAAGGGTCTCTCACCAAAGAAAGACTCTATGCTTTCAATTGCCTTCTTCTCAGTCATCCTAGGTGTTCTCCTTCTATTTTTACTCTTACAACAAGTTGTATTGGTTTGCCTAACCCTACTACTTGTAATAAATCTAGTACTTTTTCACTATAGCACAATAGGCTAGGCCATCCTCATTACACTGTTGTGAAGGACATTTTGACACAATGTAAAATTCCTTCTATCAATAAAACTGATATTGACTTCTGTAATTCATGTTGTGTTGGTAAAGCTCATAAGCTTCATGCACCTAGTTCCACTACACATTATCATTCTGCTTTTGAGCTAGTCTTTGTTTGTTGATTTATGGGGACCTGCCCCTGTTTACTCTGATTCTGGTTTTAGGTACTATTTTTCCATAGTAGATGCTCACACTAAACACACATGGTTATTTCTATTAAAGCAAAAGTCTGAAACATTAACCATTTTCAGTACTTTCTTAGGTATGTTCACACTCAATTCACTCATACAGTCAAGGCTGTACAGAGTGATTTTGGGGGTGAATTTAGACCCTTTAGTGCCTTTCTTAAGTCTAGCTTGGTCTAACATACACAAGTGGCTTACAAGCTGACTTTATCCAAACTTAAATAACTATTATTCCCTAATATTCCCCCTTGAAGCTCAGGGTGTGTACCTAAAATATTGTAATCAAGAACTCTGAGCTGATCTCTTAGGAAAGGTTTTGTGATAACATCTGCAGTTTGAAAATCAGTTGGGATATGCTTTACTTGAAGAGTCTTGTTTTGAACTTTGTGTCTCCACTGTAATCAGGGCCACAAAAAATCAGAGGTGCAGAAAATAAGAACTTTAGCTCAGTCAAGAGTGGTTGCTCCTACCTAAACTGTTGAACTAATGGAGCAAGACTTTTCTGTATTCAGCTTGTGTAATGGACGTAGAGATAGTGATTTGCTTCTTTAACCGCAATATAATTAAATTAGGTCCTAGGACTAAGCTAGCACCTGAAATAGATTTCCTATCATCACAATCAGATGCCCAGCCTGCATCACTAAACCCTTAGAGTTTAGTACAGTTAGTTTTAGTGTAGTGGAGTACAGATTAGTTATCTGTTGGTGGAGTAACGGTGTAGCTAGCTGTCTTGTACCTCTTCCCTTATTCATTAAGAAAACATAATAGAGAAAATTAATTTCAGTTTCTCTTCCTCACTCTCTCCCTGTGTTCTTCTTTTTCTACCGTTGCTTTGTTTACATTTCTTATGCTGACTACACTTAGTGGGTTAAGCTTGGTTGTGTGATTCAAATTTCAAATGATTGGAAATTTACATTGTATGACGAGTTGTTAAAGGTCTAAGACTTTTAAGTGTTTCAACTTTTATACCAGTGTCTATTGATCCTTAGACACATGCACCCAAACAGGTGTGTAGGCAGACATACTTCAATGGTTGGAACTCATTTTCTTTTATCTGTGGACAGAGAAACTTCATCCATCAAGGTGAACGATATTGCTTCCCAGATAGCAGATAATGTTGGAGCGGCTGTAAATGCAACTAATGCCCTCCCTGTAAGCATTAGAGTCCTTACATTTCATTACAATAGGCAGAGTCCTAAACGTCGACGGTTAATGACACCCATTTCACTAGACTCCTCTACTTATGCAATATCTGATATTGGAAGCACTTCTATTGGTGAAAAAGTATTTGATTCCCAAGATAACACTACTGATGATAAGAAAAGAGTAGAAAATTCTGGATCCATTGACGTTGCAAGCGATTCCGGTGAAGGGCCTGCTTCTCTTTCCAAGATGGTTGCAGTGCTTTGTGAACAGCAATTATTCTTGCCTTTGCTGAGGGCATTTGAGATGTTCCTTCCATCATGCCCCTTGCTGCCATTCATCCGTGCTCTTCAGGTAAGCCAGACAAATACATTAGAGTAACATAACATAGCACACTGCTATAAAACTTTACCTTTTTTCTTGCCAAAACCTTTGAAACTAAGAAAAAGAAATTGTTCAAACTATAAGGACCAAACCCTCGTGGCTTTCTTAATTTTTTATACCATTATTGCTTGCTTGAAAATCTAAGACTAGGGTTTACCAGCCTTCTACGAAAACGAGGAGGCGACCAGTAAAACAATTTACAGGTGCAGAAACCCAATGAGCCAGAAGTAAATGATTGCATTTCCCCACTCAATGTGTTTCTGATATAATTGAGAAAGGTTTTAGTTATTGCCTGCCATGACCATGTTTTATATAATACGCATTAAATGTTTTGCCTTCCGTTTAGAATCTTACTTGAATGTGCATTAGATTAACTCTTTCGCATCTAGAGTTTACTTAAATTTGGGGACATTCCTGATGCTGCCAACCAGATAAAGCGATCCTTAATATTTTTGCTTTGAATATTTTAAATGTAAATCAATTGCAACTTAAGATGTTAAATCTGTGCACAAATTTTGAGTTCCTTGCCCAACTTTTCTGAGGAATTTCTGTTGGAAAATCATATCCTTGATCGATTTGAATCTGATGATATGAAACATAATCAACCACTTGAATCGAGTGTGGCCACACCTGCAAGTAGGAGTTGTGTGTTTGAGGTGTACCTTTTTGGCACTTTTCAATTTGATTTTTGATTTTTTAAATGTAATAGCTTGCCATTGTGGAATTTGTCTTTTTTGTTGTTTCTTTCAGGCATTCTCGCAAATGCGCCTTTCAGAAGCTTCTGCACATTTGGGCTCATTTTCTGCACGAATTAAGGATGAACCAATCTACTTGCAGGCAAATATAGGAAGGGAAGGGCAGATTGGAACATCATGGGTTAGTTCTACTGCTTCAAAGGCTGCTGATGCTGTGCTTTCGACTTGCCCCTCTCCTTACGAAAAAAGATGCTTACTGCAACTTCTTGCTGCCACTGACTTTGGTGATGGTGGATATGCAGCAGCGTACTATCGAAGGGTTTATTGGAAAATTAATTTAGCAGAGCCTCTACTTCGTAAAGATGATGAGTTACACTTAGATAATGAAACATTGGATGATGCCTCACTCTTGTCTGCACTAGAAAAGAATATGCACTGGGAGCAGGCAAGGAACTGGGCCAAGCAGTTGGAGGCCAGTGGTGCACCCTGGAAATCTGCAATACATCATGTTACTGAATCTCAGGTGATATTTACGATTATAAACCTGTTTGTGAGATGGAGTAGTTCTTACGGACCATAACCTCAATCCATATTTAAAACCTTAATGAATTAAAATGGTTTAAGGCAAAACCTGATTAGAAATATTTCCTCTAATGTCAACAGACAAAACCTTACATAGTCATGTATTACTATTTACTCTAACATAATTTTTTTAATGAAAGAATATATTTAAGAAAGAAGAGAACATTACAAAAGCAAGTGGTAGAAATCCTCAAGAACTAAAGAAGAAAACTAAAACAAAAAATACAAAGAGAGGCAAACTAATTGATTTGTGTGATTTTCTTGTTTTAATAAATTTTGGTGCAGATGATGATATCATTTAATCAAATTAATGGCAGAGATCTCTTGTGTAGAAAATGTATTTTCTTGTGACAAATTTCACATATCACGTGTTCTTTAGACATCTATAAAAGCTCATAAACTCAGCTGTATATTGTATCTGCTTAACTTATGCTGTAATCTGAGTAGGATGGAGCTTTGAATTTTTCTTTGCCATTTTGCATGATTTTTTCTGTGACTAAATTGTAGTTGATAGTTTTGCAATTACTTCTCACCCAATCCCTCCCCTCATCTTTCTTTGCCTCTGCTACCTATGCTAGGCTGAATCTATGGTAGCTGAATGGAAGGAGTTTCTTTGGGATGTGCCAGAAGAAAGGGTTGCTTTATGGAGCCACTGCCACACACTATTCATCAGATATTCCTTTCCTTCTCTTCAAGTGTGTTTGATTTCTACTACTCTCAATGTTCAGCTAAAGATATATGCTATATTGCTCTGTGATTAAAGTTTATCTCCATTGTGTTGATTTCAGGCTGGATTGTTTTTCCTTAAGCATGCCGAAGCAGTAGAAAAAGACCTTCCTGCTAGAGAGCTTCATGAGCTGTTATTGCTTTCTCTGCAATGGCTGAGTGGGATGATAAGTCTTTCCAACCCGTATGTAACATATCGAAGTTACTTTCTGTTTCAATTTGAGTTAATATATGTACTTATCATGCTGCTGAACTTTTCAGTGTGTGCCCATCACATCTTCTGCGTGAAATTGAAACCAAAGTATGGCTCTTAGCTGTTGAGTCTGAAACTCAGGTGAAGAATGAAGGAGACTTCAATTTTACCTTTTCTAACAGGGAGAATGGCATCAAGAATGATTCCAGTATTATTGATCGAGCTGCAAGTATAATAGCAAAGATGGACAACCATATAAATACAATGAGGAATAGATCTGTAGAAAAATATGAGTCAAGGGAAAGTAACCAAATCCCTCACAAGAATCAAGTGGTGGATACTGGTCTTTCAACTACATTTGCTGGGGGTACAAAGACAAAAAGAAGGGCCAAAGGGTACATGGCATCAAGACGCCCACCTATTGAATCAACAGATAAAAATGCTGATACTGATGATGGCTCCGGTACTCTTGGTCTAAAAAGTGAGTTGCAGATTCAAGAAGTAAACTTAAAAGTGGAAATGTCTTTCTCTAGGTGGGAGGAAAGGGTTGGAGCAGCAGAGCTGGAAAGGGCTGTACTTTCTTTGTTGGAATGTGGTCAAATTGCTGCCGCCAAGCAACTACAACATAAGTTCTCTCCTGAAAAAACACCAACTGAATTTAGACTTGTGGATGCAGCTTTGAAGCTTGCTGCTATTTCGACTCCTCCTGGCAATGTATCTACGTCAATGCTTGATGAGGAAGTTCATTCGGTTATGCAGTCGTATGGTGTACTGAATGACAAACACCATGTTGACCCACTGCAGGTTTTTGTCCAACCCCTCCCTGTTAATGCAAGTTAGTGATTGTTTTTTTTATTGATGTTGAGAAATGTGTATCAATACAATATTGTGGACATGCAATGCTAGGTTTTGGAGAGTCTGGTGGCCATTTTTACTGAAGGTAGTGGGCGTGGGCTATGTAAGAGAATAATAGCAGTTATAAAAGCTGCAAACGCCTTGGGCCTCCTATTTTTTGAGGCGTTTAACAAGCAACCGATTGAGCTGCTGCAGCTGCTTTCTCTTAAAGCACAGGAGTCTTTTGAGGAGGCAAACTTACTTGTGCAGACTCATCCGATGTCAGCTGCAAGTATTGCTCAAATACTTGCTGAATCTTTCCTGAAGGTTTACTCTTCATTATGCTTGTTTATTATTTAGATTCTAGTTAATAATAGTTTTTCTATGGCATGGTGTTTTATTTGGTCAATGTGAGATGTACCTTCTCGTAGTAGATGGATTTTTGGTGGCCTTGTTGCCTATGTAGGGAGTAAATTAATTATCCAAGATTTGTAAATTGCTTCTGTATCAGTGTACAGTTGTCTTTTTGACATGTCAGTTATACAGATGCTGTGTTAAACAAGTCTGTTTTGATACAAGTCCATGAATCTGATAGGTACCTCATATAACTATATCACTGTATTTACTTCTTTGTATTGTCCAGGGTGTGTTGGCTGCACATCGTGGAGGATATATGGATTCGCAAAAGGAAGAAGGACCTGCCCCACTTCTGTGGAGATTTTCAGACTTTTTGAAGTGGGCAGAGCTTTGCCCCTCTGAACCAGAAATCGGGCATGCCTTAATGCGTTTGGTGATTACTGGACAAGAAATACCGCATGCCTGTGAGGTATCACATTGATCATTTTCATTATTATACATTTTTCACTATTATGCAGTGTTATTAATGTTGTATCGGTTATAATAACGGTTAGAGAGAGTATTGGTATGGTGGTATAGTAGTTCAACCCTTAGTTCACTAATTTCACCACATACTGATTAAGTTAAATATATTATAATAAACATAATACATTTATTAATATAAATATTATTATTTGTAACATATAACTCAATAATTAAATGATTCAATAACTATGTTATAAACAACTATCAAGTTCAAGGTTTGAAACCTTATTGTGTCATTTTGAAAAATATTCAAGTTTTTCATATAAAAATCGGTTTTGACCAGTACGGTACAATATGGTATGACTGGTATTTTCCGGTTTTGACCGGTTTAATTGCATGACTGGTATAATCATCGTATGTACCAGTATAGGGACCGGTTCACTAGTTGAGCCGGCTAGTACGGTCTGGTTCTTATAACTATGCTATTATGTTCCAGAAATGATTACACAATGCTTGGAAAGTTCTATTTTCATATTGATTTTTGAAATGATGATAAACGTAGTCAGCTCTGACTAAATACAAAAGCCTTTTCCTCCTAGGTGGGCTCAGATCATAGATAAAAAAAATGTCATTTTGTTCTATCATAAACCAAGTCTTCAGCAAGGCCATTTAGACCTTTTAGTCGTTTTTAAGTGTTTCATGGCCTAGATTTTATTTTGGTGCTCTGACCATTATCACATGATTGTATTTTTTAATTGCTTCTGAATACTCATTGTGACGTAATCTGGAGGAAAAAATATGTGAAGATGGTATCTTAATGATTCTGGCTGAGACATTCCATTGTCTTGAAGCTGATGCTTTTCCACCGCATGTAATTGGCATTTTCAGGTTGAGCTTCTTATTCTGTCCCACCACTTCTACAAATCATCTGCTTGCCTTGATGGAGTTGATGTTCTTGTGGCTCTTGCCACGACCAGGGTTGATGCTTACGTCTTGGAGGGTGATTTTCCATGTTTGGCTCGCCTGATAACAGGAGTTGGAAATTTTTATGCTCTCAACTTCATTCTTGGCATTCTTATAGAAAACGGTCAATTGGATCTTCTTCTTCAGAAGTATTCTGCTGCTGCAGACACAAACACGGGAACTGCTGAGGCTGTCAGAGGATTTCGGATGGCTGTTCTTACATCTTTGAAGCATTTCAACCCTAATGACCTTGATGCATTTGCCATGGTTCGTATTTTTTTTTATGTTGGTACAATGTCAAATACTATCAGTTTTGTCCGTGTAGTACATATAATATAGATTGATGGTTGTATGCTTCTGACATGCCACTGGTTTATATAATTATATTAAACAAGTGAACACCTATTATTTCAGAATAATTATTTACTCCTGTGCTTAATTTCTTTCAAGATGGAGCAAACACTGAAACTAGATTAAAGTGTGATAGACTAATTATATTGTGTTTTCCTTACAGGTCTACAATCATTTTGATATGAAACATGAGACAGCAGCTCTTTTAGAGTCACGTGCATTGCAATCAGCTGAGCAGTGGTCCCGTCGCTACAACAAGGACCACAATGAAGACTTACTGGATTCTATGCGCTTCTACATTGAAGCAGCTGAAGTTCACTCTTCCATCGATGCTGGAAACAAAACACGTAGAGATTGTGCTCAGGCTTCCCTTCTGTCTCTGCAGATTCGAATGCCAGATTTCCAGTGGCTTTATCGATCAGAAACCAATGCTAGGCGAGCATTAGTTGAGCAGTCTCGTTTTCAAGAGGCTCTAATCGTAGCTGAAGCTTATAACCTGAACCAGCCAAGTGAATGGGCTTTAGTACTATGGAACCAAATGCTCAAACCTGAAGTAATGGAAGAGTTTGTGGCTGAATTCGTGGCAGTCCTACCTCTTCAGCCATCAATGCTGATTGATTTAGCTAGATTCTATAGAGCCGAAGTGGCTGCCAGAGGTGACCAGTCCCATTTCTCTGTCTGGCTCACAGGGGGAGGGTTGCCAGCTGAGTGGGCTAAATATCTAGGACGGTCATTCAGGTGCTTATTGAAGCGGACAAGAGATTTGAGGCTACGAGTACAGTTAGCTACAGTGGCAACTGGATTTGGGGATGTCACTGATGCATGCAATGAAGAATTGGATAAGGTCCCTGACAACGCGGCACCACTTGTGCTGAGGAAGGGTCATGGTGGAGCTTACCTCCCTTTAATGTGAAACTTTCTACTTCATATCACCATATATGATTGGACAAACTACAATGGACAGAAAATTGGTTATTGACTTCTACTGCTGGTGTGAAATCAAAACTGTAAACATTGAAGGGTGCCTGAGTATAAACAAAAAACGCAGACAAGATGAAAATTGGATGATTAGTTGATATACCTTAGAGCGAGAGGTTTATTTACAATTTTTTGTTGGTCGAGTAAATACTTGATGGTTGTACATTAGGCCACTGTATCTGTAGCTCATTCTTGTGAACACTGTTCTAGTTTTGTTTTCTCCCTATATTTTTTGAAGGGAGGCAGGGTCAAGGGGCCCACGGGTTTGCAGGGAGCATAGAGTGGTTTATTGTTGATTTTGAAGTCAGTAGAATAGAATGTCCCATTGATTTCTGATGATGTTATCCCCTCACAAAGTGTATAGTGTTCCTGTACATCAATATAAAAAATTCATTTGCCTTGTCTCGCAAAATGATAATGTATCTGCAATCCTTCAAAAAATAAAATTCCTGCTACTTCAACACAAGCATTAGCTTTTTAATAATGCCTTTGTTAATCATTGCTCGAAGGGTCATGGGTGTTGTATTTTCAATGTATTTTGTATGCTTTATTTTCATCATTCAATATTGTTTTTGTCACTATATTTATTAGTGACACCACCTTCCAAAGCCTCATTTTAGCATCACCAAGTTGTGAGTTTTGTCACACTTTTCAAAGCATCATTCTCATCACCATCATTGTTTGTTGTTAAGATATCACTTTTGTTAGTCAGATAATTTATTAAAGTCTCTCATTTTGGCTATAAAATGAAGTTTTGTTAAACCATTAGGTGGATCCTCAATACACACACTACTTTACATGTTTCCTTTACGCTAGTTTCTCCTCCTAACTTATTGATAGATGAGTCAGTTGAATCCTAAGCAATCAACACATCATTGCGAATAGATCTTGAGGATAATATCACTTACGTGTCTCATGTTAAATTATTTCTTTACATATTCCAGTTTTTCAACAATTTAATGATATGTTGCGGAACTTGCCAATAGTGTGATTCTTTTAACTTATTTCAGTAGGCTTATCAGAGTAACCTATGAAAATAAGTTTTTTTCAGTTTATTTGGAAAAATATTTTCGAATAAATGCCTTATTAAGTTGTTAACCTAAACTTAACCTAAATCTAGAGTTTTAAGAAGCTAGAAAATGTTGCTTCTAATAAAAAAACGCTTTTCGTCTTCCTCTTTTTTGCAGCTTTTGATATTTTTTAAAAGCCTAACCAAACAAACATGCAAGTGTTGGAGGTGATCTACTATAGGAAAATTTTTACCGTACAACTATAAGACTTAGACAACAATGTTATATGTTAACAAGAGAACAAACCCAATGTAGCATAGATGAAAATGTTGTATTGGGTAAGTGGACACATAAACAAAATAGGATTAGGAATGAAGCAAAAATTCTGCAAGGCCCACACACTGTTGTGGGCCGAATAGCCTTCAGGCTAAGAGACACTCAGTTTGTCCTCACCTTGGCTGAATTCAATGCTATATTTTGCATGTCGGTACGCGGTGAACGCCGCCCTCCGAGGGAATTCAAAGCCCATAAATTGTGGATCAAAGTGGTGGATGATGTTCGGGTCTATGATCCCTCAAACTATAAGGTCTCTCTTATGCCTAACCCCATCTTTTGTTACCTCCGCCGCATAAAGGCAAAAACACTTTAGACGCGGAGAGAGTGACGAAAACGTGATGTCGGATGCGTACTTTTTCATTTGGTATATCTAAACGAGTTTCAAGTGGATATAAGGTCCTACTTGGCACGACACCTCCTTAAGGTTGCTCATGCCCAATCTAGTACCATTGTCATTGGTGGACTAATCAGCATGATAGCCCATCATTTTAGTTTGGATTTGGGCGATTTAGTGCCAATCGTTAGGAGCACTCGTATTGATCTTTAAGCGTGTGTATCATTCAAAATGATGGTAAGGGAGACCTTTTTTTATTCCCTCCCCTTGAAGCGACATCCACAACCCCTGCCTTACCTGTAGCCACTTCTGTTCAAAAGCAGGCCAACTGGAAAGAGTCAGGTGCCTCAATTAGTGTCCCATTGGATGGATGGAAGCCAAAAATAGTAGAGATTGAGTGCAAGAATATAAAATTTGGTGTTGAGGTTATTTGAAGACCAATTAAAGGACCAAAACAATTTGAAGTGAAGGCGTCATGTACAGCTACGGTCGTAGATGTTATATATCATTCCTATTTTTTAGATTTGTTTTGTTGGGTTTAGCCCAATATTTTGTAATTAGGATAAATGAGGATTTTCCCACAAGGATGGAATACACTTTTACATTACAATTCTCTAATTTAGAATTTTGTATTCTCTTCTCCATTATGAGTGAGAAAATTCCCTTTGTTTCTAGGATTGGAGCTATGCCCTTTTGCATTCAATAAACATTTGTTGTTACTTCTATTTCATTGAGTGTTACGATTTAAATCATTAAACTGAATTTTATTCGTGTGAGTTGTCTGACCAACAAATTACACATCTTAGATACATTGAGGAAGGATCGAGAGGTGAACCCAACTATCCAACCATTCAGTTATTCAAACTAGAATCCTAATTCACAAGAGTAGACTTAGAATTCTCGGGGGTTTCTGGAATTCACATTGGGTTTCTACAAAGCGATTGGATAAAAAGAGTCAAGTAAATGATTCAATTGATAATTGTACCACGAGAGTAGTGCGACTTTAGTTGAGTACATGTGTCGAAGCTCGAGAGATGATGACACATATCAAAGAGAAATTCACTCTCACAACTTAAAGTTCATGAAAATGAGCAAAACAATTATTTGCGAGTGTAAAGGCGGTAATCATTATATTGAGAACTTTTCCTAAATTAGATTTCAATCATATTTAATATTTTTATAATTATTCTTGTCAATTGTTCAATTGTTCTAAATTCAATTTTATTTCTTATTTGAGTTAAGTATAAATTAATCGTTATAATTAAAGGAATTTGCCAATTCTCGTGGGATCACTATTTTATTACTAGACGATATAATCTTACACTTGTGATTTGCCCCATCACAAGACGAAAAGAGATATCGTGGGAACAACTCAAGAGAGAGTTGATGGATAGATATGGAGGTATTGGAGAGGGCAATATTTTCGCATAATTAGCATCTCTCCGTCAAGAGGGAGTTGTGGGTGAGTATATAGAAAATTTTGAGAAGCGCACAACACAAATTAAGAGGTTACCGGATGAGCAATTTTTTGGATATTTTATCCATGGTTGAAGGAGAATATTCGAGGACGAATCCAAAGCAGGAGGGCTTTGGACCCAATTTCGATATCTCGTATGATGAATGTGGTTAGAGTAGTAGAGATGGAGTTGTAGGGCAGTCGTTTGGGATCAAACTCATTAGGGAAGAAGGATAATGGGGTTGAACCTGGGTCTCAACATTGGAACAGACCCAATTATGGTTTCACCCACAAAGGCAGCCTTGGGTCAGATTGGGTTCATATTCATGGACAAAAAGAAGACTGATGGTTTAGTAAATTCCAGCATATGAAGCAACTTTGGGTCAACTAATAATGCAAGGCTCAACAAAAATTATGAAGGAGACATGAGGGGAAATGGCCCAAGAGATAGAGGGATTTGTCATTTATCCTACAAAAAATTGTTGATTGTAGATAAAGAGGGCTTTGTTTCAAGTGTGGAAACAAATTTCATCATATGCACCAATGTCCTAATAAGCAGTTGAGAGTCATGGTATTAGTGGAGAAAGAAGAAAAAAATGGTGAAGAGAACTTCGAAACAGTGGAGTAAGAAGAAGAGGAAGTAGTAGATGGAGAATGCAATGTTATGAATCTTGGAAGCCTGGAAAATAGGGAGAGTCAGTAGTTTCAAACGCTAAAATTAAAAGGGAAATCGAATGGGTGTCGGTACTAGTGTTGATTGACAGTGGGGTAACACATAACTTTATTTCAAAAAGGTTCATTAAAGCTATGGGAAAACCTTTTGTGGATTCAAAAGAGATGACTATAAAGCTCGGCAATGGACTTCGCACAACAACTAGGGGAAAATGTGAGAATATAGAAGGTGATGGTATATGGGAGGTAGGTGGAGTTAAAAGGTGAAGGGTATGATTCACATACTGCTTTCCAAAGTTTGTTTGTTGGAACTCAAGTATGGGAAGAAGGGATGTACATGTTAGCAAGCCTTCAAATAGCAGAAACAATGCATGAGGCAAAGGAAGTAAATAATTTAAATTCAGAGCAAAAAACAGAGTTGAACACTATGTTATCTAGGTTTGTTGATGTGTTTCAAGAACCTAAAGGATTACCTCTCAAGAGAAACAGGAAACATGCCATAGTATTGCTAGAAGGACAAAGTCTAGTGAATATTAGACCATATAGATATCCTCATTATCATAAAGATGAGATTGAAAAATAGGTGAAAGAGATGTTGCAAATAGGAATTGTGAGACCAAGTCAGAGTGTCTTCTCCAGCCCAGTCATATTAGTCAAAAAGAAGGACGCGACATGGCGTATGTGTGATGATTACCGAGCTTTGAACAGAGCCACTGTCCCGATAAATTTTCAATCCCGGTTATTGATGAATTGCTAGATGAAGTACATAGGCCAATATTTTTCTCCAAATTCAATCTCAAGTCGTGGTTCTACCAAATAAGGATAAAGACAAAAGATGCGCACAAGACTGCTTTTAGAACCCATGAAGGACATTATGAGTATTTAGTCATGCCATACGGATTGATGAATGCTCCATCAATGTTTCAAGCTTTGATGAATGTTGTATTTAGAGAAATATTGAGGAAGTGGGTTTTAGTGTTCTTTGATGAAATCCTAGTGTATAGTTCAAGTTGGGAAGAGCATTTGCGACATTTAACTGTGGTATTTGAAAAATTGTAACAGCATCAACTAGTAGCAAACAAGAAAAAATGTCAGTTTGCTCAATTTGTGATTGAGTACTTGGGACACATAGTTTCAAAGGAAGGAGTAGCAATGGATCCGAATAAAGTAAAGAGTGTGTTGCATTGGCCAATTCCAAAGTCAGTAAAAGGGGTAAGAGGATTCTTTGGCCTTAGAGGATATTATAGGAAATTCATCAAAGACTATGGCATGATTGCTAGGCCATTAACTGAACTGACGAAGAAAGAAGGTTTCCATTGGAATGCCAAGGCCCAAGAAGCTTTTGAGAGACTCAAGAAGGCTATGGTTGAAGCTACCGTGTCGGCACTTCTAGATTTCAACAAGGAATTCATGATTGAGAGTGATGCCTCAGGAGGAGGAGTAGGAACAATACTAATCCAACAAGGGAAACCAATAGCTTACTTCAGCAAGGCATTTGGGGTAAGAAATCTCTCCAAATTTGCTTATGAAACAGAACTATTGGTAGTGGTACTAGCAATTCAGCATTAGAGGCCATATTTGGTTGGGAGAAAATTTACTATGCGTACAGGCCAAAAGTGTTTGAAACAGTTACTACAACAAAAAATCACAACAATGAACCAATAAAATTGGATGTCTAAGCTTTTAGGCTACCAATTTAAAATTATTTACAAACAAGGAGTCGAAAATAGAGGAGCAAATGCCTTATCCCGATTGCATGAGGAGGGTGGTTCTTTTAGCTATATGAGACATGTACCCACTTGGAGGGACACCAATGCTGTAATGGTTGAAGTACACGAAGATGAGAATTTGAGATCAATTGTTGAAGAATTGGAGGCAGGAAAAGAGACCAAACCTGGCTTTGTTTATACAAATGGAGTTCTTATGTTTAAGGGAAGTTGGTCATTTCTGTAACATCTAAATGGATCCTCAATTGCTACAAGAGTACCATTCAACTCTTCAAGGTGGGCATTCTGGATTTTATAGAACATATCGTCGTGTGGCTGCCAATCTTTTCTGGTTTGGAATGAAGAAAATGATCGAAGATTTTGTACAGTGATGCAATGTGTGTCATTAGCTACAATCCCTGGGTGTTTATTGCAACCACTACCGATTCCAAATCGGATATGGGAGGAAGTCTCTAGATTTTATAACAGGACTTCCGAAGTCCAAAGGATTTGAGGCAATCTTAGTTGTGGTGGACAGATTGTCAAAGTATAGTCACTTTGTGATGCTGAAACATCCTTACACCACAAAGGCAATTGCTGAAATTTTTGCCAAGGAGGTGGTTAGACTACATGGGATCCCGAAAGCCGTTGTTAGTGACAGGGATCCCATATTTGTTAGTAACTTCTAGAAAGAACATTTTAAAATGCAGGGGACCCAGTTAAAAATGAGCATTGCATATCATCGGCAAACTGATTGTCAATCGAGATCGTGAACAGGTGTTTAGAGACATTTTAAAGATGTTTTATTGCTGACCAACCTAAGACATGGATCTACTTGTTGCATTGGGCAGAATATTTGTATAACACTACTTTTCACCAATCAATTGGAATGACACAATTTGAAGTGGTATATGGGTGGAAGCCTCCTCTTTTAAATTGTTTCGTGCGGGGTGGAACTTTAGTTGAAGTTGTCGAAAGAGAGATCATGGATCGCGATGAAGCACTGCGACAATTGAAACAACATTTGGTCAGAGCACAAGGCAGAATGAAGAACCAAGCAGATTTAAAGAGGCCAAAAAGGAGCTTTGAATTGGGGGAATAGGTCTTTCTAAAACTCCGACCCCATAGGCAAGGTTCTGTGGTGACTCGAATCAACCCAAAGCTTGATGTCAGGTTCTATGGACCTTCCCAAGTTGTTGAGCATGTAGGAGCAGTGGCTTATACATTAAAGTTACTAGAAACATCACGAATTCACCCTGTGTTTCATGTATCCTTACTTAAGAAGGTTATGAGGGACTACAAGATTGAAATCGAGTTGCCGACGAGTGCGGATGGAGAACAAGGAGAAGAATTAGAACCTGTAATTGTTCTTGCATCTAGACAGGTTAATAAGGGGGAGAAAGTCTGCAGCTGGTCTTAGTGCAATGGAAAGGGCAGCCCATAGAGAATGCAACATGAGAGGATATTTATTCTATGAAAAGTCAGTTTCCTCAATTCAGTCTTGAGGACAAGACTGTTCCTATAGGAAAAGGCAATGATAGAACCATAGAGAGGTCAACTCATAGACCAGTTGATGTGTTGATTCCTCTTATAGTTAGGATTGTGATTATTATATAAATATAATGTTGTTCTAGTATAAGTATGTCATTGTATGATATGATTTCACATATTTTGCATACTCTCCTTTTTCATGTCGAAGGTTGTTGCTTTAGGATGATGGTAGCCTTCCATTTATGGGTTAATTCCGTGCTAAAGATATAAATATAGAACATATGTTACTACTAAACTCTTTTTTTCTGAATTGATTTAGATCATTCTATTCAGTTCTTTTTCAAAAAAAATTATACATCATGTGGTATTGAAGCTATGTAGGAGTGTTTTTATTGTCTAGCTGATTGGTATTGTACTAGTTATACTAAGATTCCATTATTTGAAGATATTATTAAAGAATGTATTTTGTAATTTTGAGAAAATGTTTTTTGAAGAGGGCAATGCTATAATAGCTTATTGCAATTATTCTTTATTTATGCTTATAGTTTATAGATAGATGCTCTATTTTTTACAATAGTACTATACCCCTTCCCCTTAAATTGCACAAAGTTGTCTTCATAGCTTCTATTTGGTGTTCAGCTAATGGCTTCTAAAAAGGAGCTTTGTTGGTTATTTTATGCAGCCGGAGCAAGCGGCTTTTCTTTTTTAATGATTTATTTTGTTTATTACCTTATTAGAGATTCGGCAAGTTTTACATTGGCTATCGACTGACAAAATTTTATTTGAGCTTAGGAATGACTATGTATACTGTATAACATCAAACACACAGGTAGATCATATCTTAATGCAAGTCACTAGATTTAAGTATTTTATGTCAATCATACAATGTTGTTGGGAAATTGATGAAGATGTAAACATAGGATTCAAACAAGGTGGATGAAATGGCGAAGTGTTTCAGATGTCATATGCTATAGAAATGTGTCACTCAAGTTTAAGAGGATTTTTTACCGCACTACTATAAGCTTCACAATGTTATATGAGATGAATGTTGGAAAGTAAATTATCAAGAAGAGAGTAAACTCCATGTTATTAGAGAATAAGAGTTAGTTAAGGATATTTATTATAATTTTTTTCTATTGTGTCAATTGATATATTTGTCACATGCAAATTGTCAATTTGTCATATGCAGAATTAGTTGCTTAATGCAATTACTAGTTTGTTAGTTTAGTTTACTTTCTATTTTGCTTTCCCTTTAAAAAAGGAACAAACTTGTTCGTTGTGTAATCAAGTTTTAATACAATAAAACTGAAATATATTTAGTCAAGATTTTCATTTGTCTTTTCTTTATCTTTTCACATGGTCTCAATCGCACTAATGGCCACTGTCACAGATCCTTCCTCTCCTCCACCTTTCCATGCCTCTACTCCTCCTATTCGAGCTATATCTCCATCTCTTTCACTTCTCATCCCTTTTACTAAACTCAGTGAAAAAACTATCTCACATGGAGCCAATTTATGGTCTCTATTATCTAATCTAACAGGGTCATAAGGTTCATTCATCCCACTGAAATTTCACCAATTTTTTTGTCAGATTTTGACTACACTCACTATCACACCAACCCCACATTTTTTAGTTAGGAAGAGCAAGACCAGACTGTAATTGCATAGATTCTTAACTCAATTTCCGAATCCTTACACACAAGCGTTATTTGTTGTACATCATCATGCCAATTGTGGGATGAACTTCACACTTTTGCAATGCCCACACCAAATCTAGAAGTAGGTAGCTTAGGGCTCAACTTCGCACCATATCTCAAAGCAACAACAACATTTTAGAATATTTTTCAAGAATCAAAGCCATCACTGATTCACTAGCATCCATAGGAACCTTTACATCAATTGTTGAACATATAGACTACATCCTTGATGGATTAGGTAAAGAATTTCAATCTGTCATCACAATAATTGAAAGCCAAATTGACCCATCTTCTATCAACGAACATGAACAATTCCTCTTAACTTTTGAATCAAGACTCATCAAGAACAAGCACAAAGCAGTCTCTGAATCTGTCTTTGATACTTTGGAGTAAGTGAATCCCCACTCGTGAGCACAAACAGTGGTATTGCAATTTTAAAAGAAAAAAATTATTTTATTTATTTACTCAACTACATAAAAACTATGAATAAACAAATAATAATTCGTTTTATATCATTTAATATCAGTGTTGTGAGAACCAGACCGGATGGTTCAACCGGTCTGACCGCTGACCAGACTTAAAAACGGTTTTATATTATAGTCTTAACCGAATGAGAGTTGGACCGCTTTGAACCAGGGAAATTCCGGTCCGACTATGTTAAACCTGGTTAAACCGAATTAACCTGATAAGTTAATCGGACGGTTCACTTAAAAATTAAAAAAAAAATGGAAGACTGCTCTAATATTTTGTTTTACTACCATTTAAGAAAAGAAAGATGTTATTACTTCAATATAATTATACATAATTATTAATTATATAAAGTTTTACATTTATATATAACTATATATTTATAGATAAAAATTATTAATTATGCATGAATCACCCGGTCAGACCAGACGGTTTAATCGTTTAAACTGGTTAAACCAAATACAGGACATCTGCCAGTTTGACATCCGGCTCAGGTTTCACAATATTGTTTAATATAATAAACTATGTTAGGGGTTTAAAAAATGTTAGATAATCTAAACAGACACATTGTAGATCACAGTTTTGAACTTCTAACATGATAGAATATCCAAAATTTTAATACATAATTTTTATCTTGGATGTCTTAATCAAATCCCGGTTTCAGACATTTGTTAAAATTCACATTTGAAATAAGAATGCAACACATCAACATCATGATAATCTCCACAATTTTAAGGTGCTAAACATTAGTTCTTGGGAATTTATAATATATTTCAAACTAGCTCACTTTCATAAATACTTTGCGTTTACAGCTTCTCTCATTGTGATTACTATGCTTAATGTGTTTACTCTGGCGAATAAATGAATGACCACTTAGCCTATGAGAATTGAGCATCCTAGAAATAATCTCATAAGTAGATATGTTTACACTTGGAGCTTGGATCCATAGCTAAGTGTGGTATATTTGCTTATTCATGTTATCAAACATAATTGTTGGGTTTAAGAAACTTCAGTTGCTGATAAAAATAAAATAAAATCCTTTGAAAGAACATAGTTGCTGGAATCACCAATGTTCAACTAATATATGGAAAATATCAAAACTGGAACATGCATAAGATCTCAGCAAGAATAAATACTTAGATACAACATGACAGCACAAAAATCAGAAAATTTTGATAGCTTTAACTTCCAGTTTTCAGAAGGAATTTGGAATATAAAGAACCTTGAAAACTCAAAACTCTTCAAAATGGCATTGGTGTTGCCCTTCCAAATCAGTGGTGTACATTTATTGAAGAAACAAGGTTTTCACCATTATCCAAATGCAATAATTTTGAATATACGCAAACATCATGAAGAAGATCTTAAATGAAGTTTCGGATGTCCAAAGATTTGACATCAACAGTTCCCTCATCCTTGAATTCCTCCCTGAAAATGACAAACATGGCAATGAAAATTACAACAAACAAAGCTTCACAAATCTTTCCTAATTGTTTTGTCTGTGATTTTTTTTGCCCTTCATCTTCTTCTAGAAATTGGACTAATCTTCATTTGATTTAATAATGAAAATTGAATTTCAAAAATTGTAACAACTATAACCCTACTGCACAAGAACACAAAAAATAGTAGCTTTAACATTTAGGTTTTGGACAGTCCTTTTTAGCAGTAGTTATCCACATGTGGCTGTAAGCAATAATTAGTCACCATCTCATATTCATACATAAAAAATAACAATTGTGGCATACTAGCATTCTGTACTGCTACCTTATGAGTAAAAGTTGAGTACAAAATAACGAGAACTATTATGTGCATATCTAAGGTGTTCTGGGTAAAGCAACAAAAAAATGGAGGGGGAATAAAAAAAGAAACATGTAGTAATAAATGGTGTCATGTGCAATACCTCTTTGATTGAGTTTCAATAGCCTCAAGAGCATCCTTCTTCAGCTCCTCCAGTTGTGCTTTGGCAATGCTAAGTTCTAGCTTCTCTTCGTACTTTGGTAGATTTTCTTTCTGAATTCCAAGTCTGGTGGCAACACCAACGGTGTTAAAAAGGAAAGAGGAAAAGAGAAATGGGAAGTAATCACAACCCAATTACTCATTCTGTTCAACTTAAGAGGTATACAAACTTCAGAATCCTCACTAATAAACGAGGAATTTAAAACCAGCCGAAGAAGCATGTTAATTGGCAAACAACAAGATATAGACTAAACAAATCCCTAAGAAGTATCAACATGATACAAAAGGTTAAATATTTTTTTCTTCTATACTAATCACAAAAAACTTTCCCCTCTACGGTGTTAATTGAAAAAGTAATTTTCTAATTCAATGAGATTTATGGATCATAAATGCCTCAAACAGAAAATTATCTATTACAAAATCACCACAGAATTATTTATGGAGAGAATCTCATGCTCACAATCCACAACAATATAAATGTGATATTATAAGTATAGATGAAACATTGGAAGGCTACAATCTAGATGTAACTCAATACTAGCCCAACATATCAAAAAGAAATGTAGAGGTATGAACTTACTTCTTGTTAATCTTATCAAACTCTGCCAGTAGAAGGTCCATTCCCTTCTTGTCATTTCTCAGTAGAGGTTTTTTTAAATCCTTTTCAATTTTTTCCAATGCCTCTATCATCAGAGCCTCTGCACCAAGATCATCTGCAAGACCACTCCTGTGAAGGATGTACAAATCAACACATGAGCTCATAAAGTGGAGAGCACGAGACATATTGAAGCAATGTATGTGTGTATCCTTATTTCTTTCCTCTCGGTTGTATATATAAAACACACATATACACAAAGGTTTGCAAAAGATAACAAATCAGGTAAATCCCAATAGTAATTTAGAGTAGTTACACGTTTTAGGAAAAGAAACAGATTTGATAAATTTTAGAACCAAAGGTGTTAAAACTGAAGTACTGTTTGACAATGAGCTCAAAAAGGTAAATTGAAATGAAAAGACTATATTACATATCACAAAACTAGTACAGAACTTAGTATAAACTAAAAATTAAAAGGGTGTAATATATCAATAAGCTTGCCTAGGTACAGAATGTAGAAAGTAGAATAGACCATCACATACTTGATTCTTATTTCCTTCAGGGTGAGAAGATAAGTTCGGGCATCAGGAATATCTGCGGTTTGAGTTTCAATGGACTCTTGGATATGTTGGGACTCTGAGGATAAGCTTGCCCTGCAATATGCACAGGAAATTGTAGTTATAACATAATTAAAACATTTTAAAAAAGTATAACAAATGTTTGCAAGTTTACAAAACATAACAGATAATATATTCAACAAAAATATTCTGGTAAAACTAAAGGTATAGTGGAATCTCACTTCTCCCTGATTGTTTTCATGACCTGTGCATAATGAGAAACAGCAGCTGGATCTTCTGGATCAATGGTGATCTTCTCCTTCTTTAGTAGCCCGATTGCTGTCTCATATTTGTTCTTCAACTCCACAAAGATGTTCTTAAGCATCGCTATTTACATAAAATTAAGAGTACATTGTAAGAAAGTGGCATAAAAAGAATAGAAATTCTATTGTAGATCAAATTGTGTATGTATTTTTCAATTTTACATAAAGCAGACTCAAGTAACATGGATACATAGTTAGACAAACAACTAAAAGTCCAATTACTGGATCAAATAGAGAAGCAAATGGCATTATATTTCACTTCTAATTGATCAACAATTAGACAAACAACAAAGTACAGTCATCAACTCAGTAAAGGAACTCTAAAATAAACAATAAAACTCGAAGAGAACTCACTATCTCCCTTAAGGGCGGGAGGGGCAGCCTCTTTAGCAAAGTGACGAACAGGAACAGCATACTCCTTTTGCAGAAGTACTTGACTTCCATAGACCTTTAAGAAGAAAAGCAAAATGAGCACATCACAAAAAAAATCAGTATGTGCACATATCACAAAGCCCATCACTTTTATAAATAAAAGTTTCTCACATTAAATAATTACTAACTAGGGTGCTTAAGCATGAAAACATCCGGGGAACTCCACAAGTACTTTGACAATATATATATATATATATGAGAGGAAGGACTGTTTCCACCCGTGTTAGTCTAAAAGCATTCATTCTTACTTGAATTATTTTTTCACAATCCAATGATGGATTTTGTGAGGGGGAAAACATGTCGGAATGCTTTTACATTTGCAGCAATGTAAATGGATCTCTCCTTATGTATTGTATGTGTAGATGCAAACCATTCCACAATATTATCCATGTTTAGTTACAAACTATGTTATGCAAAGAGGTAAATAACAAAGTCCAAGTCATTTTTTAATAAGATGGCAATGAATTATGATGATAGATCACAAATCCAGTGTATTGAGTAGCCTTATCTCAACCAAAATTACAAATTGTGA
Organism: Lupinus angustifolius; assembly: GCF_001865875.1. NCBI lineage: Eukaryota > Viridiplantae > Streptophyta > Magnoliopsida > Fabales > Fabaceae > Lupinus > Lupinus angustifolius. Next base: position 33,534,077 of record NC_032009.1, on the reverse strand, counting down.
CTGCCCAAAATGAATAAAATCAGTACCCTCCACTTTTGCCCAAACTGAAATTATTAAATGATATCTTATTGAAAACAATCGACAAATCTCGCTCTTTTTCAAAAAAAATATTCTTTAAGAAAAAATCAGAGAGGTAATCAGAAATCGATTCTTAAAAATCAAATGTAAAATGAAAACAGTGTCTATGTAGATCTCAATATACGACAACAGATTCAGAAACGAGAAGGTAAAAAAGAAATTGAATCGCATACGAGAAGCAAACCCTAGATAGTGGCAGAGAATGAATAAAATGAAATTGAATAATAAAAGAGGAAAAATGAGAGAGAGAGACCAATTTGGATTTGGAAAAGAGACGAGTAGTGAGTGCCATGTTGAGATTGAAACGAAGACGTTTTAGTGTTGTTGTTGGTGTTCGTTCTCTCTATGCTGTTGAACTTTACTATATTCAATTCTAACGCTCTAGGGCTTCTTTGTTATTCAGATTCAACAAGGAACTACCGTATGTTACGCTACACCCACTCACACCTTATTCGCTACTCTACTTCTATGGCCCGTATCAACATGGCTGGGTTGGGCCCTTCTCTCATCGGACTATTCTTTAAATTCAGTCCATCATAGTTTTTGAAGCCTTAATCACCCGGTCAGACCAGACGGTTTAATCGTTTAAACTGGTTAAACCAAATACAGGACATCTGCCAGTTTGACATCCGGCTCAGGTTTCACAATATTGTTTAATATAATAAACTATGTTAGGGGTTTAAAAAATGTTAGATAATCTAAACAGACACATTGTAGATCACAGTTTTGAACTTCTAACATGATAGAATATCCAAAATTTTAATACATAATTTTTATCTTGGATGTCTTAATCAAATCCCGGTTTCAGACATTTGTTAAAATTCACATTTGAAATAAGAATGCAACACATCAACATCATGATAATCTCCACAATTTTAAGGTGCTAAACATTAGTTCTTGGGAATTTATAATATATTTCAAACTAGCTCACTTTCATAAATACTTTGCGTTTACAGCTTCTCTCATTGTGATTACTATGCTTAATGTGTTTACTCTGGCGAATAAATGAATGACCACTTAGCCTATGAGAATTGAGCATCCTAGAAATAATCTCATAAGTAGATATGTTTACACTTGGAGCTTGGATCCATAGCTAAGTGTGGTATATTTGCTTATTCATGTTATCAAACATAATTGTTGGGTTTAAGAAACTTCAGTTGCTGATAAAAATAAAATAAAATCCTTTGAAAGAACATAGTTGCTGGAATCACCAATGTTCAACTAATATATGGAAAATATCAAAACTGGAACATGCATAAGATCTCAGCAAGAATAAATACTTAGATACAACATGACAGCACAAAAATCAGAAAATTTTGATAGCTTTAACTTCCAGTTTTCAGAAGGAATTTGGAATATAAAGAACCTTGAAAACTCAAAACTCTTCAAAATGGCATTGGTGTTGCCCTTCCAAATCAGTGGTGTACATTTATTGAAGAAACAAGGTTTTCACCATTATCCAAATGCAATAATTTTGAATATACGCAAACATCATGAAGAAGATCTTAAATGAAGTTTCGGATGTCCAAAGATTTGACATCAACAGTTCCCTCATCCTTGAATTCCTCCCTGAAAATGACAAACATGGCAATGAAAATTACAACAAACAAAGCTTCACAAATCTTTCCTAATTGTTTTGTCTGTGATTTTTTTTGCCCTTCATCTTCTTCTAGAAATTGGACTAATCTTCATTTGATTTAATAATGAAAATTGAATTTCAAAAATTGTAACAACTATAACCCTACTGCACAAGAACACAAAAAATAGTAGCTTTAACATTTAGGTTTTGGACAGTCCTTTTTAGCAGTAGTTATCCACATGTGGCTGTAAGCAATAATTAGTCACCATCTCATATTCATACATAAAAAATAACAATTGTGGCATACTAGCATTCTGTACTGCTACCTTATGAGTAAAAGTTGAGTACAAAATAACGAGAACTATTATGTGCATATCTAAGGTGTTCTGGGTAAAGCAACAAAAAAATGGAGGGGGAATAAAAAAAGAAACATGTAGTAATAAATGGTGTCATGTGCAATACCTCTTTGATTGAGTTTCAATAGCCTCAAGAGCATCCTTCTTCAGCTCCTCCAGTTGTGCTTTGGCAATGCTAAGTTCTAGCTTCTCTTCGTACTTTGGTAGATTTTCTTTCTGAATTCCAAGTCTGGTGGCAACACCAACGGTGTTAAAAAGGAAAGAGGAAAAGAGAAATGGGAAGTAATCACAACCCAATTACTCATTCTGTTCAACTTAAGAGGTATACAAACTTCAGAATCCTCACTAATAAACGAGGAATTTAAAACCAGCCGAAGAAGCATGTTAATTGGCAAACAACAAGATATAGACTAAACAAATCCCTAAGAAGTATCAACATGATACAAAAGGTTAAATATTTTTTTCTTCTATACTAATCACAAAAAACTTTCCCCTCTACGGTGTTAATTGAAAAAGTAATTTTCTAATTCAATGAGATTTATGGATCATAAATGCCTCAAACAGAAAATTATCTATTACAAAATCACCACAGAATTATTTATGGAGAGAATCTCATGCTCACAATCCACAACAATATAAATGTGATATTATAAGTATAGATGAAACATTGGAAGGCTACAATCTAGATGTAACTCAATACTAGCCCAACATATCAAAAAGAAATGTAGAGGTATGAACTTACTTCTTGTTAATCTTATCAAACTCTGCCAGTAGAAGGTCCATTCCCTTCTTGTCATTTCTCAGTAGAGGTTTTTTTAAATCCTTTTCAATTTTTTCCAATGCCTCTATCATCAGAGCCTCTGCACCAAGATCATCTGCAAGACCACTCCTGTGAAGGATGTACAAATCAACACATGAGCTCATAAAGTGGAGAGCACGAGACATATTGAAGCAATGTATGTGTGTATCCTTATTTCTTTCCTCTCGGTTGTATATATAAAACACACATATACACAAAGGTTTGCAAAAGATAACAAATCAGGTAAATCCCAATAGTAATTTAGAGTAGTTACACGTTTTAGGAAAAGAAACAGATTTGATAAATTTTAGAACCAAAGGTGTTAAAACTGAAGTACTGTTTGACAATGAGCTCAAAAAGGTAAATTGAAATGAAAAGACTATATTACATATCACAAAACTAGTACAGAACTTAGTATAAACTAAAAATTAAAAGGGTGTAATATATCAATAAGCTTGCCTAGGTACAGAATGTAGAAAGTAGAATAGACCATCACATACTTGATTCTTATTTCCTTCAGGGTGAGAAGATAAGTTCGGGCATCAGGAATATCTGCGGTTTGAGTTTCAATGGACTCTTGGATATGTTGGGACTCTGAGGATAAGCTTGCCCTGCAATATGCACAGGAAATTGTAGTTATAACATAATTAAAACATTTTAAAAAAGTATAACAAATGTTTGCAAGTTTACAAAACATAACAGATAATATATTCAACAAAAATATTCTGGTAAAACTAAAGGTATAGTGGAATCTCACTTCTCCCTGATTGTTTTCATGACCTGTGCATAATGAGAAACAGCAGCTGGATCTTCTGGATCAATGGTGATCTTCTCCTTCTTTAGTAGCCCGATTGCTGTCTCATATTTGTTCTTCAACTCCACAAAGATGTTCTTAAGCATCGCTATTTACATAAAATTAAGAGTACATTGTAAGAAAGTGGCATAAAAAGAATAGAAATTCTATTGTAGATCAAATTGTGTATGTATTTTTCAATTTTACATAAAGCAGACTCAAGTAACATGGATACATAGTTAGACAAACAACTAAAAGTCCAATTACTGGATCAAATAGAGAAGCAAATGGCATTATATTTCACTTCTAATTGATCAACAATTAGACAAACAACAAAGTACAGTCATCAACTCAGTAAAGGAACTCTAAAATAAACAATAAAACTCGAAGAGAACTCACTATCTCCCTTAAGGGCGGGAGGGGCAGCCTCTTTAGCAAAGTGACGAACAGGAACAGCATACTCCTTTTGCAGAAGTACTTGACTTCCATAGACCTTTAAGAAGAAAAGCAAAATGAGCACATCACAAAAAAAATCAGTATGTGCACATATCACAAAGCCCATCACTTTTATAAATAAAAGTTTCTCACATTAAATAATTACTAACTAGGGTGCTTAAGCATGAAAACATCCGGGGAACTCCACAAGTACTTTGACAATATATATATATATATATGAGAGGAAGGACTGTTTCCACCCGTGTTAGTCTAAAAGCATTCATTCTTACTTGAATTATTTTTTCACAATCCAATGATGGATTTTGTGAGGGGGAAAACATGTCGGAATGCTTTTACATTTGCAGCAATGTAAATGGATCTCTCCTTATGTATTGTATGTGTAGATGCAAACCATTCCACAATATTATCCATGTTTAGTTACAAACTATGTTATGCAAAGAGGTAAATAACAAAGTCCAAGTCATTTTTTAATAAGATGGCAATGAATTATGATGATAGATCACAAATCCAGTGTATTGAGTAGCCTTATCTCAACCAAAATTACAAATTGTGACTGCCCAAAATGAATAAAATCAGTACCCTCCACTTTTGCCCAAACTGAAATTATTAAATGATATCTTATTGAAAACAATCGACAAATCTCGCTCTTTTTCAAAAAAAATATTCTTTAAGAAAAAATCAGAGAGGTAATCAGAAATCGATTCTTAAAAATCAAATGTAAAATGAAAACAGTGTCTATGTAGATCTCAATATACGACAACAGATTCAGAAACGAGAAGGTAAAAAAGAAATTGAATCGCATACGAGAAGCAAACCCTAGATAGTGGCAGAGAATGAATAAAATGAAATTGAATAATAAAAGAGGAAAAATGAGAGAGAGAGACCAATTTGGATTTGGAAAAGAGACGAGTAGTGAGTGCCATGTTGAGATTGAAACGAAGACGTTTTAGTGTTGTTGTTGGTGTTCGTTCTCTCTATGCTGTTGAACTTTACTATATTCAATTCTAACGCTCTAGGGCTTCTTTGTTATTCAGATTCAACAAGGAACTACCGTATGTTACGCTACACCCACTCACACCTTATTCGCTACTCTACTTCTATGGCCCGTATCAACATGGCTGGGTTGGGCCCTTCTCTCATCGGACTATTCTTTAAATTCAGTCCATCATAGTTTTTGAAGCCTTATTCGAGCTTCAATATTGATTTGGTTAATTTGAGAATTTAATTAAATATAATATATTTTTTCTTTGTTAAGACAAAGTCTTACGGATATTCTTTATTTTGATGGATATATTATTTGACATATGAAATGATATATATATGTATAGTTACTCAGTGAAAAAATGCATTATTGTGAGAAATGAGAGCATTTGATATAGACTATTTGATCTTATTTGAATGGTCCAGATTAAAAGATATATGCACATGGTTATTATGTGATCAATAACTAACTTTTAATTTTAATGATACATGATTGATTGTCAGATCCAGAATTATTGTTCTCACGATTTTTACATGAAATTGTTCTCACTTAAGCAATATATAAGGGATCTGTTTACACCCAAGTTAAGTTACACTAGTTACACTCAATCTCATTCACTCGTTTTTTTTTTAAATCCAACACACCAAATGAATGAAACTTAAAAATCATATAAGATTTCTTCTTTCCTCTCTCATCACTTATTTCATTCATCCATTTGGTATGTTGGATTTTAAAAGAAATGAATGAATGAGATTAAGTGTAACTTAACTAGAGTGTAAAGTGATCTCTCATCATATATATGTTATACATGTGTATATATATATAGTGAACTAATTATAGAATCAATTATGAATAAAAAGATATAACATTGTGTAAAACTGTAAATAAATCATTTGCATAAGAATGTTCTAAATAATTAGAGGAAAAAAATTGAAAATAATATATTTTTAATTTAATATTTTCTTCATGAAAGCTACATTTGTTAGAAGTAATTATAAACTATAAAAAGGATTAATTTCTTACGAAAGAAAGCGATATATATATACCAAAACATAATGAAGCTCATGTGATATGGAAAGAACATTATTGGAAACTTATTATTACTACTGGCTCATTTATAACTCTCTTTTTAGTATTTATTTATGTTTTTATCTATTTGTCTATTTTTATTTTATAGTATAATTAAAACCATTCTCTCACTCTATGATGAATAAAATATTTGACATTTTAAGACAAAAATAACTATTGTTTCATAACTTTTATATTACATAATTAATAAGAGATAACAAGTGAAAATGAATTATTATAATTATTACTGAGAGATAAATGACAAAATATTATTGTAAATATCCATTTTTTGTTTGGACCACAAAAATCCTAACATTATTTTTTTTAAATAATAATAATAGATAACTTATACGAATAAATCAATGAGCTTACATCTTTTACTCAAAAGAAATTTAATCAAACTCAAAACAAAAATCAAGTGGAAATGAACTTCTAGAAACTCATACAATTTTATCTTAAAATAAGACAAAGAAATGGTTAACAAATTATTTTATTTTTTGAAATTTCAATTTTAAATAAATAATAAATAATCAAAACTATTTTTTATTAATTTATATAATTTATTTTTAATAAAATAAATAATTAATATGCCAAATATCCCCATTCGAATTTTAAAAAAATAATAAAATATTAATATTTGTTATTTTTTGAATAATATAATTTGAAATAATATAAAACTTATTTAAAGATATTTTTTATTATTTAATTCAGATATATAAAAATAAATTAATACATATATTAATTTAAAAACATCTTTTCAATAAAAACTAAAAAAGATAATTAAAAATTTACCAAGTCAAATCTGACTTGCTAATGGGTTTTGATATCCCAAAAAATGGGGGGAGTGGGTGGTTTGATAAAAAAAAATCAGTTTAGGCTTTGAGATTAGATTAGGTTTAAGTTTAGTATAAATAGGCTAGTTTAGTTAGTGTTAGGGGTCCCAAAAAATTAAAAAGAACTGCCTAAGAGAGAAAAAAATAGAGAAATATTATGCAGAGGTGAAAGCGATTCAATTCACTCGGCCTTAACGTTAGTGTTGCACAGTCAAGTTCGTCACTGTTGGATACGCGAACCTCCACGTTGGCCACGAATTGAACGTTTCATATCACGTCACATATGTGGGCTCACCTTTCTTTGCGTAGGCACGCCTGCCACACACGATTCTGTCGCCCAACCTCATAGCATGCGTTCCAGCGTAGCCACGTTTAATTTCCCAGCGATGCACTCGTTCCTTGCCTAGTGACACCGCGACACACAACGGTTGCACGCAAGTTGTGTATTCACGTTCATAGCAGATCACGTGTTCCTCTTGGCTTGTTCTAGTGCGACAACGTGCAGAGTTACATCTGTGTTCTCATTTCCTCATCCAGCCTGAAGCTGCCACGTGGCATAATTTTGGCAGCGTATATTTCCAACCAATCGGTGAACGAAACGTGGCACAACCCTTTGCTCCCATCCATACTGGATTAGAACTCATTCAGGTTTAAAGTTTTGATTTTCTATACTATTTCTAGTTATTTGTTTTTTTGAGTTAAATAGTAATATTCATTAATGAAAAATTTAATATTTCTTTTACTATAAATAGGAAAGTGTACATTTTTTGTGATAATGAATTAATATAGTTGTATGACAAAAAAAAAATCCTTAATATCACTAATAATTAAGGGACTTTCTTAAAGACCTTTTTAACATCTAATTAATTTATTTTTTGTTATCCTATTTATTATTTTCTGTAATTAATAAAAAAATTATTTAAATAAAAATGGCTTTTTAACAAAACTTATCCGATTTTAGAAAAAATACTATTACATGACAGTTGCATTATTAATATTATTAAAAAATTTATAACTTTTTTTTTTGGATTAATGAAAGTATGGAGCATGTCGTGTTTATACTTCTTGTCTTCATATCATCCTTGAACGGACGTGTTACGACGCTTCTTTTCACTCGATTAATTCCTAAATTAATGATAAAAAATGAAAAGAAATTGTATTAATTCCTAAATTAATAACAACAAAAACACAAAAAATATTATAACTATTTTCAAACATTTTTAAAATGGGATGCGATACGGACATTAGTTTCTGCTCCTTCACCCTTTTTAAGGAGTTAATTATTTTTATCATCAAACAATTTTAAAATTAGAACTACGTAATATTGATTTCCTAAAATATTTAGGAATACGTAGGAGCAAGATTGTCACACTTAAAAATAAAAATAAATATTTTGATGTGCATACAATTGGCAAAGGTGTCATTTAATTACGGGTGGACGAGGTGTTAATACCTTTCTCGATTCGTAATCGACTCCCGAACTTGGACATCACAATCCAAAAGCCCATTGTTATTGGACTTAAAATATTTTTCTACATTTTTAACCAAAAAATGTAGTGGCGACTGTAAGAGGTCACGTAACTGAAAATCGGGCTCGACAACTGGTGACTCTGCTGGGGACATTTTTTAGAGAGTTAGACCCAATTGTAGCCAATTGTATGATTTAAATACATTTTTTCATTTGTCTATTTTTAAATATAAAAAAAACAATAGTAATGACATGATTTTTTCTTGCAAGTTTTATTTATCGCTTCAATTTTAATATTATTGTATATGCTCACCATTTTTTTTTACAGCTTTGGGGTGAAAGTTTATTATTATTTTTAAATGCCGCTTCCTCACATACTCACAGTACATTCGAATTACATGCGTATACGCCCTATACCCGGGTTGTTAGAGATTAAGGTTGAGATAAGAGGGACATGTGCTTTACCGGTGTTAGATTTGTCTCCTGGTATTAGCATAATGAACCATCCAAATTGTCTTGGTATCCTGAGTTATACGCTCGAGGGGCTTGACTACTATTGTTTCTAACCTAGGATATTGAGACTCATTTCTTTCAAGATTAGGGACAATTTGGTGACCTAAAAGTCTAGAGTCTTTATCGAATCTATTTTAATGAGACCTAGTACATTGCCATAAGGTTGTGACTTTTAGTCTATCGAAAACTCTATAAAAATACCATGTATAGGACACTGGAAGCAAATTATGTTCATCCCATTCTACATCCATACATGCATAAAATGAAATTTAACATTCTAAATAATTATAAAATCCTTCATTTTTGTTATTGCACTATAATTGCATACCCAAAAAAGGGTTCCATACCCTAGGGTAGTTTCTTTTTTCTTTAAAAAATAAAAGATAACGTAAAATTTGTAAAACTTTGAGGTTACTCCCCAAAATATAATTCTCAATTCCAATGATGGGCCCAAAGCCCGAGGATAAGTTTTGCCCACTTTTTGAAAAAAACTAAGACTAAGTCTTGACAATATAATAAATATATATCCTAATGTGGTATTTAGTTTATATTGTAAGGGGCTACATTATCCCACAAGACATGGTCTACCACCCTAAAAAAGGGATTTATATCTCTTAATACCATAAATTAATTATTACACATATCACTGCATTAATCATAAATCATTGAGTATTCATTCATTATTTTGGTCATATAAACAATTTTAATCATATTTAATAAACATACACCTTTTCAGCTAAAGGTTTTTCGGTATAGCAAGACATTGAGGCTATTTCTAAAACTGTGGGTTATAACAACGTTCTCTCAGGAAAAAATAAAGTGAAGTTCGAATTACGGACTTTGATGTAGGCCATTTGGTGGAGCTCCTCGGCAAAGTTCCTAAAGATGTTATGACTCAGTTTGCAAAAGAGTATGGTAAATTGGCAGATCTCCTTCTCGTTCCCATTGATGTTGGTGCTTTAGATGCTATGGGGGCCATGGCAAAATACTGGAATACATCCCTGTGGATTTTCGAGTTTCCAAATGTAGATGCTTCTCCAACAATTGAAGAGTATGACATTCTTCTGGACATCCTACTAGAGAGTCGGCTTAAGGTATATCTGTTCATTGGCACACAGAATGTCATTGAAAGTCTCATTGAAGAATTTGTAGGCGTCCGTCCAGCTGCTTCTCAAATTATCAAGCAAGGGCCTTGTTATGCTTTGAAGTGGAGCTTTCTGAAAAAACATCTTGATCAAGTGGTGGAGAAAGAAGATTGGAGTTTGTTTAAGCCAACATTCGCATTAGCCATCTGTGGCAGACTCCTCTTCCCTTTTGTCAGTGATATGGTGGACCAATGCGCGATTGATGTCGTAGTCAAGTTCAGAATGTTCGGAGTCAACCCAGTTCCTGCCGTTCTAGCAGACACCATTCTCGCCCTCCAGAGAAGTCTCGAAAAGGGTATCCCTAAGATCAGATGTTGTGCACAACTGCTTTATGTATTGATGGTAACCGGGTTCAAGCACCATCGATATCCATATTGGCCCATCAATCCTCTTTGTCGATTCAGAAACACAAAACTCCAGCATATGCAGCTGTCTGACTGGGAGACACTATTCAGAGAAGTCACTCCTAGAATTTTTGGGACAAAATGCACTATGTACGATAAGCAGGATGAAATCATGTACTCATGTGGAAGCTATCCCAACCTGGTGCTCATGGTACCACGAGATGCATTATTGTCACCCCCGCTTTAGTACTTGGACAGATGAAATGGGGCATGATGTCGGTCCCTCAGGAGCAATTGCAGGGATTCGTGATCTGGTACAAGAACAAAGAAACTACCAAAGAAACCCTAGATATAGTAAGGCATGCATTGAAGAATATCCACAACTATGGAAAAAATGAGTTGGGAGAGCATCAAGCTTTCTACACTGAAGAATACAAGTTGTGGCACATCGAGAGGAGGAAAGGTGAAGTCATCTTGCCAAGGTCTCCACCCCATGAACTAGCTGGTCCCTCAGAAAATGAGTTATTAAAGAGTCCGCTCAAAATCTCTTATGCAAAACTAGAGGAAGCCCGATGTAAAATTGAGAAGTGTGAGCTAACCATAAAGAAGCTTAATAAGACCATAGTGGCATTAAGAAAGGAGGAAGCTAGTCTGAAAATGGATTATGCTCAGATGGGTTCTCAATCTGACAAGTACCGTCTGATCAAGTCTGTACAGGAAAAAGATGCCCAACTAGCTGACTTCAGTGGACAGATGAAGGCTCAAAATCGCGTTATCAATGATGCACAAACCGATAAAAGAGATCTAGAAGCAAAGTGTGAACAATTGCAAGCAGCCCTCCACGAAAGTCAACAAAATGAGAATGAGGCGTGGGCACAGTTAAAAGATTATCAGTTTGCACTTGATGAGACAATGAAGGAGGTAGACCATCTCAAGGCAATTTTGAAAGATACACATAAAATTCATCATGAATCCATAACAACTACAAGTCATAGAGAGGATCATCTTTCGAGGCAGCTCTGGGACCTCAAAAGATCATATGATGAAGTGACAGCCAAACATGAGGCATGGTCAGAAAATTGGGAAAAGGCACTCCAAGAAAGCCAAGAAGTAAAATATCAATGGGAAAATAGATGTAGAAATATGGTTGATGGCCTTGGGGACTTTGTCGATGATTGGTTGAGGACATTCTTCGATGCCAAGAGGGAACTAGATATGTATTTAGAGACAGAGCTGCTCCCAGCTATGAAAGCATTCTACGAGTCTTGCAAGGAAGTAGCCAGAGACTTAAGAAGATGGAGTGTCTTAGCAAATAGAAATTTTTGAGTACAATACATAGACAAATATAGTCTTTTAATATCTATTATTACTATTTTTCATGAATAAAATAATACATTATTGCTACTAAGATTCTTGTTGCTACCAAGCTTCTTATTGTTATCAAATATCTTATTCATTGTCGTGCAAATATTCAAAAGTCGTTTTTCTTGCAATGAACCACAACATCAACAAAAAAGAAAAAAAATAAAAATCGTATTGAGAGAGATAATAACAACTTGTATTTAGATGTGATCTAGGTCCAAAACTATGCGTGTTCTCTTAGATCGCCATCAACTGCATAAGGCCTTGTAGAGTACACTCTCAAGTTACCAAGTGTAGGACAAGATGTTTAATGTTAGTAATCCACTTTAAAAGAACGAATGTAGATGTAACGAAATCCAAAACTTAAAGTTGTCATCAACGCAGGAAAGGCCAACGGGAGCATGCCTCATGGTCACCAACTGCAGGTCAAAACGTCTTGCTATATGGAACCTCCAAATGAAAAGGAATTTTTTTTTAAAATAAAATAAAACCCATTGCATGTATCATTCTTTTCTTCATTTAAATAATAAAACATTGTTTCGCCAGGTATCATCTAAACATTGCTCTCAAGCATCCTTACCGCACCTGACTACAATCTAAGCTACTTGTAGACCAAGAATCTAGTAGCACTGATAACAGGTCCGAGCTTGCTGAAATCAAAGAACAAATGAATTAGATGATGAAAATCATATTGGATATGCAAAAGGCTCGAGGCTAAGAAGAAGATACCACTGCGCCAGGTGCGAGACAACCGCAATCCGCACAAAAGGTGTATGAACGTTAGTATTTGAAGGGGGCTCCAATGCACTTGGACACGACATAGGAGTTGTGCTTGTATCTCCAGAAGGCAACTTCACTCCTATTACTATCAGGTTATGCTTTGACTGCACCAACAATATAGCTGAATATGAGGCATGTGCCATAGGTTTGTAGGCAACATTGGAAAGAAAAATCAAAGTTTTAGAAGTCTTTGGGGAGTCAGCTTTAGTCATCCATCAGTTGAAAGAACAATAGGAGACTAGTGACAACAAGCTAGTACCTTACAAGGAGTATATCCATAAGATGGTTGAGCACTTTGAACAAATCGACTTCTACCACATCCCGAGAGAGGATAACAGATTAGCCAATGCCTTATCCACACTATCCTTAATGTTCCATATAAGTGGTTAGGATCAACCTCTCATCAGAATAGAAAGCATAGATTAACCAATCCATTGTTGTGTAATAGAAGTAAAGCAAGATGGGAAGCCATGGTATCATGACATCAAGTTCTATATACAGAAAAAGGAGTATCCTATTGGGCCCTCAGAGACTAAGAGAACCTTGAGAAGACTTGCCATGGGTTTCTTTCTAGATGGTGATATTCTTTACAAAAGGAATCATGACATGGTACTCCTCAGATGCCTAGAAGTGAAAGAAGCTGAAGTCATACTTAAAGAAGTGTAGGAAGGCTCGTTTATGACTCATACAAATGGACATACTATAGCTAGAAAGATCTTAAGGGCAGGTTACTTCTGGATGACAATGGAGACAAACTGTTGTGCTTATGTCAGGAAATGCCACAAGTGTCAAATTTATGCAGACAAAATCAATGCTCCACCAAATCCTCTAAATGTCCTTTCAGCACCCTGACCCTTCTCCATGTGGGGAATGGATGTGATTGGACCAATAGAGCCAAAAGCTTCTAATGAACATCACTTCATCCTTGTTGCCATCAACTACTTCACAAAGTGGGTTAAGGCGTGTTCATATGCCAATGTGACCAGAATAGTGGCACTACGATTTATTAAGAAGGAATTGGTGTGTAGATATGAGTTACCCAACAAGATCATCACAGACAATGCCACCAACTTAAACAATAAGATGATGACTGAGATGTGTAGCGAGTTCAAAATCAAGCATCACACATCCTCACCTTATCGCCCCAAGATGAATGGAGCAGTAGAAGCAGCAAACAAGAATATTAAGAAGATTGTTCAAAAGATGGTAGTGACATACAATGATTGACATGAAATGTTACCTTTTGCTCTACATGGGTACCGCACCTCGATACGTACATCAACTGGGGCAACACCATACTCGCTAGTATATGGGATGGAGGCAATACTCTCTATTGAAGTAGAAATTCCATTACTCAGAATCATGGCAGAATCAGGACTGAAAGAATCAGAATGGATCCAGGCACGGTACGACCAATTGAACTTGATAGAAGAGAAAAGGTTAGCGACTATATGTCATGGTCAGTTGTACCAGAAAAAACTCATGAGATCTTATGCTAAGAAAGTTCGGCCATGCCACTTTCAAGACGGGGATCTAGTGCTTAAGAAGATACTCCCAATCCAGAAGGATCATGGAGGGAAATGGACCCCAAATTATGAAGGATCATTCGTGGTGAAAAAAAAAAATTCTCTAGAGGAGCATTGATATTGACTACTATGGACGGAAAAGATTTACCTTTTTCCATGAATTCATATGTCGTGAAGAAATATTATGTTTAAGAGACCTTTCAAAAACAAAAAAAAGAAGTTTGTGCATTGATCACACATTTTTGCATACTTTCATGCACTTTCTTAGGAGGATGATGTAAGCAAATCTCATATGTTATGTACCCTCAGGTAGGTCATGTTGATGACACAAGGCTTCCTTGTTTTTCCAAATATTAAGAAAGATATCCCTAGTCACCCCTTTTGAGTCGAGACAATATGAAATATGTTTATTCAAAAAATGCAACACATTCGAAAAACACCAATAAAAATCTTCAAAAGATCTAGAAATGGATCAAGTGGATTATAAAAAGAGTCCGCTAAGAGTTTTAGTAAAACCTTAGGCAAAAGTTAGGGCAAATAAGAAAATCTTAAACTAGAATGGTTACAAAACCTTCCTTTTCCAAAAGGGAATGAAAATTGTATCCATGATTGAAATATAGAAGATGTTAGAAATAAGATTATGGAGAATATGGAGAAAGTTGGGGCAGGAAACACATCATTTGAGCCTTATATCATTTTCTTCTTGTAAACCCCTAACCAAACCATATTACAAGCCCGAAAAGTCCTTGTTGAGATTCGAACTGTGTGAGATACACACCAAGGGTACCAAATAACTGACTCCAAAACAAATTCAAAATAATTTTTCTTTAAAAAAATATATGCATGGCCTAATCAATACACAAATTCTCTTAATGAAACAAATAAATCTCGTTAGATCGAAAACTCGAAAGGACGGTCTAAGCAAAACTTAGGGACAAAAGAAAAATAAAAATGGAAGGTCTCTTAAGAACATAAGGCAATAAGTCATTAGTGAGGTACATTTTCGGGAGACCAAAAATTAAGTCGATATTGGGACAATTTTTTTGGATGGTCAATGATTGTATAGTGGTAGTATAACATGTTTCATTATTTAAAACTTATTCTCACCACTCCACCCATAACACAAAAGGCCAAACATGGTCATATTTCTTCAATCATATATGAGTTAAAATATTTTATTTGCATGGTTTCTTTTCATTAAGCTTGTACTATCTTAAGACTTTTAAGCATGCCGACTTGAGTAATATTCGAAAAGAGAAAAACTCTTTACACATGAAAGAGAAGGTTAATTGTCATCTTCCAGAATGAACAAACAAAGTCGTTCCTTACAAACAATAATCTACAACCAAATATTAAAGATGTGATAGAGCAATACAAATGAATACCAATTACAACTCCATTTGATATGAAAACAATTATAGAATTATCAAACATGAGTATTTCATAGCATGCATCAATAATAGTCATTTGCATTCATATAAAAATGAAACAACAAAAAATATGTCATATTCATCAACGTTTTCATCCCAAATTCTGCCAGCACACCGACTTGCGTCTTCGGGTTCGCCTTTTCATTCTAAGTTCCGGCAGTACATCGACATGCATTCTTGGTCTTATTTCCTAGTGTCATCCCAAATTCTAGCAGTACACCGACCTGCGTATTTGGGTTCACTCTTTTCATTCCAAGTTCCGACAGTACATCGACCTACGTTGTTGGTCTTATTTCCTAGTATCATCCAAATTCCGGCAGCACACCACCTACGTCTTTGGTTTCACCCTTTTAATCTCAAGTTTCAGTAGTACACCGACCTTCGTTCTTGACCCTCAATCCAATCTCTACAAATCCCGGTAGTACACAGGCATGTGTCTTTGGTTTCACTCTTTTCATTCCAAGTTCTGACAGTACACCGACCTACATTCTTCGTCATTAACCCAATGTCTCCAAATTCTAGCAGTACACTAACCTGCATTTTTGGTTTCACTATTTTCACTCCAAATTCTGACAATACACCAACACACGTCTTTAGTTTACATCCATAAAACTCATAACATCTTGAAGATAGTTCAGCTCACAAAAGAATGTTTAATATTTTCGAGCACCGAGATTTAGCTAGTTAGGCTTCTTCTGAGCCTCAAAAAAATTTAGCATTCATTTCTTTACTAGTCACATATCAATATATCTCTCAAACCTCAGTTTGCTTGCTATAAAATAACCAACTAGTAAAGATGGGCAACTGTGAATACTCATTTTTGTCCGGCCCACAAAAAACATAACATTATTTTTTTAAAATAATAAATAATTTCTAAGAAAAATCAATGAGCTTACATCTTTTTCTCAAAAGAAATTTAATCAATCTCAAACTAAAAATCAAGTGGAAGTGGGCTTCTAGAAACCCATACAATTTTATCTTAAAATAAGAAGAAAAAAATGGTTAATAAATGATTTTATTTTTTGAAATTTCATTTTTCAATAAATAATAAATAATTAAAAATATTTTTTATTAATTTATATGATTTAGTTCTAATTTAATAAAATAAATATCTAATATGCCAAATATCCCATTTGAATTTTAAATAAACAATAAATTTTTAAATTTTTTTATTTTTTTCGAAAAATATAATTCGAAATAATATAAAACTTATTCAAAGATATTTTTTATTATTTAATTCGGATATATAAAAATAAATAAATACATAAATAAATTTAAAAACATCTTTTCAATAAAAACTAAAAAAGCTAATTAAAATTTAACAAGTCAAATTTGACTTGGTAATTGGTTTTGATATCCAAAAAAAAGGGAGTGGGTGGTTAAATAAAAAAAATTCAGTTTAGGCTTTGAGAGATTAGATTAGGTTTATGTTTAGTATAAATAGGCTAGTTTAGTTAGTGTTAGGGGTCCCAAAAAATTAAAAAGAACTGCCTAAGAGAGAGAAAAAAAGAGAAATATTGTGCAGAGGTAAAAGCGATCCAATGCACTCGGCCTTAACGCTAACGTTGCACAGCCAAGTTCGTCACAGTTGGATGTGCGGACCTCCACGTTGACTACGAATTGGACATTTCATATCACGCCACGCAGGTGGGCTCACCTTTCTTTGCGCAGGCGCGCCACACACGATTCTGCCGCCCAACCTCATAGCATGCGTTCTAGTGTAGCCACGTTTAATTTCCCTACGGTGCACTCGTCCCCTGCCCAGTGACGCCGCGACACGCAATGATTGCACGCAAGTTGCGTTTTCACGTCCGTAGCAGATCACGTGTTCCTCTTGGCTTGTTCCAGTGCGACAGCGTGCGGAGTTACATTCGTGTTATCATTTCTTCATCCAGCCTGAAGCTACCACATGGCATAATTCTGGCAGCATATATTTCCAACCATTCGGTGAACGAAATATGGCACAGTCCTTTGCTCCCATTCACACTGGATTAGAACTCATCCATGTTTAAAATTTTGTTTTTATATACTATTTCTAGTTATTTATTTGTTGAGTTAAATAGTAATATTCATTAACGAAATTTTTTTTGACTATAAATAGGAAAGTGTACATTTTTTTGTGATAATAAATTAATAAAGTTGTATTACAAAAAAAATTCCTTAATATAACTAATAATCAAGGGACTTTCTTAAAGACCTTTTCAACATCTAATTAATTTATTTTTTGTTTATTTTTGTTATCTTATTTATTATTTTCTGTAATTAATAAAAAGAATTATTTAAATAAAAATGGCTTTTTAACAAAACTCGATTATACAAAAAAATACTTTTACATGACAGTTGCATTATTAATATTAATAAAAAATTTATAACTTTTTTCTTTTTTTCTGAATTAATCAAAGGGTGGAGGCAAGTCGTGTTTACACTTCTTATCCTCATATCATTCTTAAATTAATAAATTAATTCCTAAATTAATAACAAAAAAAAATATTATAATTATTTTCAAACCTTTTTAAAATGGGATGCGGTGCAAACGTTAGTTTCTGCTGCTTCACCCTTTTTAAGGAGTTAATCATTTTCACCAACAAACAATTTTAAAATTAGAACTACGTAAGTCTTGATTTCCTAAAATATTTAGGAATACATGAGAGCAAGTAACATTGTGAGACTTAAAAATAAAAATAAATATTTTGTTGTGCCCAAATGTAATTTCAAATAACTTAAGGGTATTTAAATCATACAATTGGCAAGGGTACCGTTTAATTACGGGCGGACGATGTGTTAATACCTTCATCGATTCGTAATCGACTCCCGAACCTGGATATCACAATCCAAAAGCCCAATATGATTGGACTTAAAATATTTTTCTGCATTTTTAACCATAAAATGTAGTGGCGACTCTAAGAGGTCTCGTAACCAAAAATCAGGTGCGACAATTATAATGTTACATAAATTTAATATAGATAGACATATTAATTATATTTTTGAACTTAGGTCTCATAACCTTTAAAACAGCTAAATAATAATGTAGGTAATTAGTTTTAAAATGTTTGACATGCATATGAATTAAATCATACATTTTTCTGAGTCACTTTCATTTTTTTTTTCTACTCACTGATGTTTCGAATTATTGATATTTGTTAGATAAGTCATTTTAACCACAGGAGATTTAATTTCTGGGGTTTTTATTCAATGTGATCAGGTGATTGTTTGCTTTTATCTTAAAGGTTGGTTCCAGATTGCTTGATATTTTGGCTTTTAGAAATAATTCATCAAAGGCTTCATATAACCAATGGTGGATCCAATTTATGTTTCGGATTCTGTGAAATGTTAATAGAGTAATAATAATAGTTTAATTATTTCTGTAATATGTAATTTAGTTAAATGTGTATTATATTAATTATTTCCTTAATTTTTTATTGGTAAGGTTTTTACTATGAGAGGTATTCTATGGCTGCTCTTATCCCCATCAAAAAATTGCCTATAAAAAACATTCAAAACAATAAATTAACTAATCAATATTCTAATCATACTTTTTCAGCCTTCAACAAGATAAAATCTAACTCGTAAAGACAATAAAAATTCATCACTTTAGGCCATCGCTATCTCAAAGTTTTCTCATGGTTCTTTCATATAACAAGTGCCCAATTATCAACCACAATGTCCTTCTTTCACTTTCACATCAAATTCGTCAAAATATTGATGTGTCTAAGTGGAGTCAATGTTCTTATCTTTTAAGCTATTTCCTTGTACCTTCACTATGTTATGTCTCCCTAAAAACAAAAGCAGATAGAGCAATGTTATGCATCTACCTTTATAGGATCTACTTATCATTATTTGACCATGGTTTATGATACACTGAACACTTCCAAAATTACATTATGTAAATCATCATGGTTCTAGGCTTTGACTAATTGTCTCCAAAAAAAACTCATGACCTTTTCTTAGGATGTTTACTTTTTTTATTCTTTTTTATGACACTTGGGTGAAAAGAGTTATATATATTGGGATGCCATTTATAATATTTATTGTTCTTAGTAACAATGTTTATTACTTTTTTACTATTTTAGCTTTATTACAAGGGATTCGTTAACCTGGGTAAATTTCTTTTTTTAGTTAAGTACATTTTAACAAAGATGTTAAAACATGACCATACCGGTTGGTTCAATCAGAAAACCGACGAAACAGACCTATAACTGGTATAGAATAGTTATTGTATTGGGTAAGCAACAAAACCAGTGAAAACTAGGCCAAATCGGTCGATTTTGGTTAAAACCGGTGAACCAACCGTAATATGAATGTAATGGCAGTCAGTTGCTTCAAACTTCCAAGCAGTTCAGGTAGTTCGGTTCTTCTTTCTTCCTCATGTCTTCTTTCGGTGATCCAGTGTTCTTCACGTCTTCTTCTTTCTTTGTCTAGTGTTATTCTTCATGTCTTCTTCTCTCTTTGTTGGTTCTTCTTCATGTGTGGTTATCTCTTTATTTGTTAAAAAGATTCTCACATTAACATTCTTGTTAAAAAATGGAAACCATGACACACCCAAAGTTAATATTTACATAAGACATATTAGTTCTCTCTAATCGAGGTGATTCTCTCTTGTTCTAATTAATGCTTAGTTGGTTAGGCCTATATGGTTAGAAAAAGGAAACCAACACATAAGTACCGAAAGTGGTATAAACCAGCACATAAGTACTCATAGTACTATAGTATGATATATAGCTAATGACTACTGCATTGATATATCCTTTATGTTAAAATTTCAAATTTATAATATGTTTTGTATACTAAGTTATAAATATGTGTTTTGTGTTTATTATGTAAGACAAGTACTTGTGGTTTGATATTTATGTTTCCAATTTAGACTTTGGATGTGCTAAAGTTGTTTGTTTATGAGAATTCTTAGTTGAATATGAACATGAATTATAAATTTATAAGCATGATTATCCGATTTAACCAACATACGGTTTAATTATTAAACCACTGTATCAGTACCTGACCACTTTGTTAAAATGGTAGAGTCATGCATGAATCTTGATAAAGCAAGAAAGAATGAGAAAATCCATGAAAAGAAAGCTTCTTGATGAATCAAGAAGTATGAGAGAAAATCATGAATGAGAAAATGAAAACTTTCTATATAGAATTGAGTTACAAAGAATAAGGGAATCACCCTTTATATACTACAATGCCTAATTAATAACTAACTAGTTAAAACGATAAATTAAACTCTTAATCGATTAACGAAAACAATATTACAATTAACAAACTGAAATCAACTAACAAATTTAACATCCCCTCAAGATGGAATGTGTCAAGCATTCCAAGCTTAAAATGATTGTGATGAACACCACACAGATTCTAATACCTCCTCTTGCTGGTGAGCGAATCTTCGTCTCTCAGTCTTGAAATCTGAACGTGAAGCAATACTGACGCTTAACCACTATTTGGCAGAAGTAATTTCATCCAATGCTTAACCATCTTTATGATAGAAGCAAACCAATCATAACGGATGAAAAAGAAAAATGAGATGGACCTTAATCTTGATCCTTATATGTTGCTTCAATAAAAAGAATTACACACTATAATGTTGTGTGTTTAATGAGAGAGAGGGGGTAAAGAAACTAGAGTAATAAAGAAATGAGAAATAATTTGGGGTAATAGATGAAAGAATAAGAAAATAACATAAAGGTAAAATGTACGCAAAATCTTGGGTTATAACAACCCAAATTTTTAGAAGATAGATCAAACTCAACATTATGAGAACTTTGGTTGAACCTTGGAGCAATGTTGAAGTGTGATGCATAGGACTCCTTGATTGCAAATTATAGATGCAGCCACTAATGGATCATATGTGGTAGTAACCTTTTGGCTGCACTTTTTCAATCTTCTATAATAACACTGAAAAAATTCTTCCTGATGGTGATAATGCATGTTGATCTCTCCAATTGTGCAACAATGCTTTTGGGCAGTATTTATAGCAATTGTATCACTTTCTGTTTCTGAGATCGGGGCAAAGTGACATTTTCTGAAAGGTTGAAAAGAGAACTCCAAGCTTTAGAAGCAGCAAACGTACATGCCATTCTAGAAAGTGAACCTTTGATAGATGAGGTTTTGCAAGAACTTGAAGTGGCAACACATTGTGAGGAAGATGTAGGTGAATGGTTAGGCATGTCTCAACCTATCACTACAAAGTCTTGACCACAAGTATGGACCCATAATTTATCCTTAGAATTCCAAAAGTAAGAGCCTTACACCAAAGACAATAATACACCTTAACTCTTAATGTTGTTGAAGAAGCCTAGGCTTGTGATCTTGTGACCAAGACCCTCTTGGATTTCTCAATCACCACAAAAGACAATGATACATTAAAATGATGTTGATGAAAAAGATGATGTTGAAGATGGTAAGTTGTTTATCAATCTTGCTTACTTCTTGCAAAATGCATTGAAGCCAGAAGCATCTTCTTTGGAATTAATGCAAATACCACTTCTTCTTGCAAAGAACACAACCTCAAGAAGCATGAGTTTTGTAGTATATCTCATGGTGGAAAAAGAAGAAAAATGGGAACTATCAAAAAGAATAATAACGCTTTGATATCATGTTAAAGTGGTAGAGTCATGCATGAATCTTGATAAAGCAAGAAAGAATGAGAAAATCCATGAAAAGAAAGCTTCTTGATGAATCAAGAAGTATGAGAGAAAATCATGAATGAGAAAATAAAAACTTTATATATAGAATTGAGTTACAAAGAATAAGGGAATCACCATTGATATACTATAATGTCTAACTAATAACTAACTAGTTAAACGATTAATAAACTCTTAATCAAAAACAATATTACAATTAACAAACTAAAATCAACTAACAACTTTAACACAGTTTGATAATCGACACAATATTAATAACATTGCATAGTAGTATTATGTAACCAAAAATCTATTACCTATATAATAAAAAAAACTCTCTCATGACATGTGTCAATCTCTCAAGTCATCATGACATGTGTCAACCTCTCATCAAAACCCATGACATGTGTCAACCTCTCATCAAAACTAAAGCTCCCTCATGACATGTGTCAATCTCTCAAGTCCTCATGACATGTGTCAACCTCACATCAAAACTAAAGGTCTCTCATGGCATGTGTTAATCTTTCAATCAATATTTTCCCTCCAAAACATGTTAATCTTCCATTTTTGTTCATTGTACAATTTAATTTTAATACTTTATAATACAAATACTAACAATATAACACAACAAACTCAATGAATATATATATCATTGTTATCTTTTAATTAAATAATATAACGATAGTAATTAAATACATGTGACTCATGCATTCGCATGGCTAAAAACATACATGTTACCCGTACATTCGCGTTACTAAGAAAACACATGTTACCCATGTATTCGCATAGTTAAAAAACAAAAAAAACTCACTCATGACACGTGTCAATCTCTCAAGCCCTCATGACATGTGTCAAGCTCTCAGCAAAACTCATGACATGTGTCAACCTCTTATCAAAACTAAAGCTACCTCGTGACATGTGTCAATCTCTCATCAAAACTAAAGGTCCCTCATGACATGTGTCAATCTCTCAATCAAAACTTTCCCTTCAAAACATGTCAATCTTCCATTTTTGTTCATTGTACAATTTAATTCTAATAATTAATGAGTCCATTTGTTTTTTATTCTATAAAAAAATTACATCTCACAATAAAGGGGATTGAATCCCTTTTCATATGTGAATTACTTTTCCACCATTATCATTTCATATCTCCATATTCTTCTCTCCCTTTCATTTCATATTTCTCTATTTTTCTCTCACATGTCTACAATCCAATGTTTTATTCGTCAATCTTCATTTCGCTAAACTTAATATGATGACTTCTGTATCCCGATACTTAATCTTTATCATTGTAATTTGTTCTTATTTTATAAATATGTTATTTAAAGTGTATTTTTATCGAGCAAGATATTAAACCAGAAAAGGTCCCATATTAAGTTTATCCGATTTAAACAGTTAAACCGTATGCTCTGACGGTATGATTTTATATATAACTAATATTTTTAACAATATGAATGCAGTGGTAACATATATGGTTTTAGCCATGCGAATGTAAGCAACATACATATTCTTAATCATAAATGCACATGTAATATGTGTTCATAATCATGCGGCAAAAAAATACCGTCTCGTGCAAATGCACGGATAACTTGCTAGTTTAGTCAAAAATATAATCCATTACTTAATTCAACTATGTATGATGTCATGGTTAGTTTAGTAAATAGATTATAATTTCCCATCCTCTCACACGAAACCCTCCAAACTCAATTCATTCACTAATTTCTCTCCAGCCAAACTCTATCCCTAACCTTTCACCCACCTTCCACAAACTCTTCAAGACATCTACATAAAGTGAAGTTGAAATGTTTAGCTTGTTTGTTTTTAATCGTGGTAACTTCTACTTTGGTTATCAGCAATAAGCAAACCAGGTTCCACCACCACCGCAATCTTTCCAAAAGCATACCCTATAATTGGTTCAGTTTTCTCCATCGTCGCCAACGACCACCACTGCAAAAATCTTCATCGTCAACCTCATCAATGTCCAAACACCAAACTCTAGTAAAATCTCTAGTAAAATCTCTATCGATGAGTTGAAGAGTTTGTAGAAGGTGGGTGAGAGTTTAGGGATAGAGTTTGGTTCAAGAGAAATTAGTGAATAAATTAAGTTTCGAGGGTTTGGGATGAGAGGATGAGAAATTATAATCTATTTAATAAACAATTATGTTATTTACACGTGACATTTCAATAAAAATGTAATCTCTATGGATGGTTTAGTCACACAAATAACAAATTTAATTGAATAAAGTATATCTTTTATTGGAAAACAAATACATAAACTTGTAGGGTCACTTTTCACCCACCTATCACTATTCAGTAATATATCTTAATCCAGTTTATAGGTAGTCCTTTTCTATGACACAACTCTCAATAAAAATATCAATAGTTAAGACTTAAGCACATGAGGAGAGTCCAACCCAAAACACTAGTCTATTAGGTAGTCATAACTTAAGTAACACATTGAGTTTACTATTATACTCAATGTGGAACTCCTAATAGGTAAATCTTAGAAATAATATTTCCACAACATCATATAATTAACTTTTTTAACTATGTTAGATGAGAACCTTATATAGTGAGCTATATTTTTTTTTTAAATTAAACACTTTTTTTTTCATATGTGATAATATATTGGAAATCAGTTATGTTACGATTAAACTCAATTTAAAAGTAGATATATTAGATATTTAAAGTTCTTATAACATAATATAACACTTTTAAACATATGAAAGATAAGTTTTAATTTTTTTTATATATGTGAACATGTCAAGTCTTCCGTTGATTTAAGAGAAAGTGTCACCTAACCACTTTTTGCTCTTACCACTGTCCAAGGAAACTTTGTCACATGATATATATATATATATAATATATATATATATGTGTCAAGCAGCCATAGCCCACAAGTGCTGGTGCTGTAATGGATAAGTAGCTACCACTGTATTGGATCGATTAATAAACTACCTAAAAAATTAATTTTCTTTGGTTTAATGAATGTAATATTATTGTAAATGTTTATATACAGTTATTGCATCACCAATACTTTAAGTAGATACATTTTCTCCTTGGTGATTACCAAAATATACTTAAGTTGTGATTTAGTTATTTAGGTTATACTTGGACTTAATTTTTGGAGGAAAAAGAAAAAAACAAGAAAACGTAGAAAATATGAAATATATTGGTGAAAGGGTTTTCTTTCTTTCCTTAAAAAAAACAACTTGAGCACATACTTAAATGATAAAAGGAAAAATTATATAAGTATATCAATAATTATTATCATGATCTCACTAATTAATTTTTCAATAAAATGATTACAAGTAGAATTATTTACCCTTTAATTTAAACCCACATGCTATTTAGAGTACCCAATATATTGTTTGATAATACACCCAATTACAACTACGTCATCACAATGACTTCAACTTCACTAACTGATGTTGACATATGTGAATCAGTGAGGAAGCTTCAATGCATCCTTCCATGAAAGTGTTTGGAAGGAACATTACTAGAAAAGCATAGGTAAAAGAAAATCATATTGTAATCCTAATGCTACTTTTAGATATTATTTTTTAATATAAAACCATAGGCTAAGATTCATATATAAATGCCAAATGCTTTGCACACCATGGACTTAGCACTACCATATACAATGGAACACTATTTTGTAAACCCTCATCCTAATCCCAATTATGATCACTCTTCAAATTTAGCACTACCATCTACAATGGAGGCCTCATCAGATTTCATATTATCTGATTATCTCATACTAGATGATATTGTTGTTGATAATCAAGAATCTTGGTCACAAAGTACTGAATCATCAGAGAAAGCAAATCATAGCCATGTCAATCATGGTCTCAATTATGGTGCAACCTCAAAGAACAATAATAACATGCAAGTGGTTTTTTTTGTTGCTACTTTTCTCTTTAGTTTCCTTTATTCATCAAATTAACATGAAAAAATGTGTGTGCATGGTTATTGAATCTTGTATTTGTTTATAAATTATCTTCATTAGCCAAGCACGTTTTTATAGAATAAAAATCAAACCCATCATCGATAGATAATTATGCATAAAATTTTTTTGTAGTATTAAATATATCATTTTATCTTATTAGTAAGAAACTAATATCTTTTTAGAGTGTGATTACCCCTCCTAATAAGTGTTGCTCACATGAATTGAATTCTTTTACTTTTTTTATCTTTCTACATCTAGTAAGACATTAAACTACTAAGTCAATATATTGTTAGTATCATAGAAGAGTGCAAATAGATAAAAGTATAAATGTTTATATTCTTAGCATACCACACTTTATATTACGAGTAAAATATCTATGCACTGACATATTAAAGATTTATACGCGGTCAGTGCATCATCTACTATTCATTTGAATTACTTTATCCAAGAGATAATGATGATTGAAAATGATACAGTGACATTGTAAAAAACTTACATTATCGGTGCATACATCGTTTTATCTTATATTATGTGTATAAATGTATGCATCATATATATTATATATTCATGTGTATGTACAATTAAACTTATGTTTCCTTTTTATTTGTAGAAAATGTGTAATTTGGATTGTGTTGAATAATGTTACATTATATATGCAGAAAATGCAGAAATGATACTAAGAGAAGTAAGACAGAAATGAGTTCAAGGATTGCGTTTAGAACGAGATCAGAACTTGAGATTATGGATGATGGATACAAATGGAGGAAGTATGGAAAGAAATCCGTGAAGAACAGTCCCAATCTAAGGTAAAATATATAGTATTTTTTTATAAACTGTAAGTATATAGTATATACTATGTACTAATAAACTAATATGAAATCATAGTATATGTAAAAAAACAATTTCAATTTCCTTTTTGTGATAGGAATAGGACCGGTGGGCACGTGTCTTTTTTCCTAAAAGGAAATATAATGTCTAGAATAATACTGGTGAATTCAGAAGCATGTGAATTAAATAAATAGGAAATTACACTGATACCCATGAGTTTTAGTAAAATTATATGAACTATCCATCACTTTTTTACACCTACATAAACCCCTATTTTTTATACTTTCGTTACATTGACCACCCCTACATGAGAAATGAGTATAATATCTTAAACAAAAAATATGATAACTGTAATTAAGTTAAACAAAACATAATATATTATGGACACAAGTCTAAATAATATACAAATCAATATATTTTATTATTTTTGGTTCGTTATGATATATTATAAGAGTGATTTAAACAATGTCTCTTTAAAAAATTTAATGCATTTTGTAACAAAAAATAATAAAGATACATTGATTTGTATATTATTTAGACTTGTGTCCATAATATATTATGTTTTGTTTAACTTAATTGCATTTATCACATTTTTTCTTTAAAAGATTACACTTAATTCTCATGCAGGGTTGGTAAGTGTAATGAAAGTATGAAAAATAAGAGGGTTATATAGGTATAAAAAATGAGGAGTGATTTATGTAATTTTACTAAACTCAAGGGATATCAGTATAATTTACTATTAAATAAAAAAGTATCCTGAGGGGTAAGAAAGATAAGAGGAAAATATGTATTTTGAAAACTAAATTTATAATTTTTCACTATACTAACTTCATTTTCTTATGAAATTTGTTTCCAATCACAAACCATGTTGACTTTACATGTTACTTTGAGTGGGAGGGAATAATGAGTCTTTTAGCTATATGAACGATATGGCGGCTGAAGATATATTAATGGCAAGTTGGTGTTTAAGGAGTGATTCACTTATTCTTCTAATGATAAGTTTTTTAAATTTACTACTTATCTTAGTAATTAATTCTAGAGAAATCTAATGATTTGAATTAGTAAGTAGATTTACATTATTAGATATCTCAAAACTTGATGGTTAGGATGGAGAGTAAATTTAAAAAATTACTCTTAAAATAAGTGGATCTCCACTCTAATATTAATATAAAATTATTATAATTTGACTATAATGATCATATTCAAATCTACATTTAAAATTGGATAAATATGAAAGGAAAAGTAAGACTAATAAATAAAGATATGATTAAAAATAAAATATAAATATGTATTTAATTTCTAAAATAAAATTAAAACTTTGGACAACAAGAAATGGGTAAGAGTATTAATTTGTTCCTTCCATTTATAATTAGTCATGAATTTAATCCTGACAGATTAATTATTTTCCTTACCTTGTTTGGTTCCAGTTAATAAAGCCAATAAATTTAGCTTTTGAAATAAGTAGTAACTAGCTAATGGATTCTATTAATGAAAACAGGAACTATTACAAATGTTCATTTGAAGGATGCAATGTGAAGAAAACAGTTGAAAGAGATAGAGATGATTCAAGTTATGTGATAACAACTTATGATAGTGTGCACAATCATGAGAGCCCATTTTCCACCTCCTACACTCAAATCTCATCCTTTCTGAGTTCTGATTCTTAGGCACTTGGGGCTTTTAATTAATCTTTTCTCATTGCTTCTCAATAAGCAATTATGCCAATTAATCCGGGTTGCTTAATTAAATAAGATGTATGTGGTAAGGTTTTTGTATCAAGTATGTGAAATTAAAAGATTTTGTCAATATAGACAAAATTTACTCATTTTTTTATAATCAAAATAAACTCCATCAAAGATGAGTACAAGGGTACTCATGCCCATTCCAAAGCTGATACGCTTATATAATAAAAAAAGAGGAACTACAAGTCATTTGACTCATATACCGATTAGAAAAGGAAACATTCATACCAACAATGACGATAAACCAATGTCAAGTTCTTATTTTGATTAAATCTAACAATGACAATATATCATAATATTTGTCATCAGATATTACCAAATTATAAAGAAAAGATATAAACTACAGAATTGTTACCTAGATTATAAGTCTTATTTGTCGAGCACCCCTCCCATTGAAGAGCATACCAAACTCATAGTAAAAGTTATGCAATGATTCAACCTTAATAAGATTAGTTTCAAACCATTGGTAAATCCTTATGCAAAGTATGCTAGTGATAAGACAAGAGATAAATAAATGTAAGATTGATTCTTCCTCTATAAAACAAAGTGCACAATCACCATTATTCAATGACATACCCTAGTCATAAGATCGTCTTTTGATGTTAATCTATCCGGTAACAATTGTCATGCAAATGCCATAACTTTATGGAGCTTCAATCTTCCAAGGATCTTTGTAAATAAAGAGAACTTTGTCCTCATTATTATCGATAAGTTTGAGATATGAGATAACTTATCTCTTTATACATATTTTATTAATAAATTTTAGATAGAAGATATGATTCCATTCCAAATCGACACCAAATCATTAACTAGTTATGTAATTCAGGAGATTTGTTGGAAAGCATATAATGTTAGTTCAAATACATGGATGGAAAATCAAAGATATAAGTTTAGAGATAAGATTCGATGTCACTAGAACTTTGTAGAATGCATAGATTAGAGGATGCAAAATGACAAAATGTTTGATTGTTTGGTGTGGAAGGGTTGGAGTGGTGAACGTGTCCATGTTAGGACATGGGTGTTTGCAATCCATGGTGGTGCCATGAAGGTGTTTGAAACAATCCAATGAAGGAAGATGTAATAAGACAAAAGAATTAACTTGCCATTTTTACTAATATTTTTCAACTTTTCAATCTTAGTCGTTATTTCAATTATTATTAAATTCAGTTGCTCTTTAACATTTGTGTGATACATTAAATAATTTCACTTATATAGTAGTCACTTTGAAAAATTAAGAGCACATTGCCACGGTTTTATGGGTAGCTAATTCTAAATCTTTAGAACAAAAATTGCAAAAAAGTTAGTGATGAATTTATTCTTCACTTATTCTTTCCTCCTACTTTCCTTTTAGTTGATAAGAAGCAAAAAAATCATTTCTTTTTTACATTGTTATTCTTTCCTATGCATTTTTATATTATACTCGTAATTGTATTTTCTCATTTTAAAATAAATTTTTAGAAAAAATTATTTATATATTAATAGGTTAATTTTTTTACACAATGTGTTAGGACTTCAACGTATGAGAAGAGTCCAACTCAAAAAATTAATCCAGTAGATGAGAGAATCTCGTTACTTAAATATCATGTTGAGTATGTTATTCTTCTCAATGTGAGACTCTTAACATTATTGCTCCTTTAAGGGTCGACGTATACGATGACTTTCATCATATTGACACTGATATGATGGTAGCCCTTTCTCTTTTAGCGGCTTCACTCACCTAATAGTATTCGATAATGTATCTTTATACAACTTATAGGTAGCCCTTTCTGTGACACAACTCACAATGAAAGCACTAATTGTTAGGACTTAAGCACATGAGAAGAACTAAATCCAAAATACTAGTCTATCAAATAGGAAAACCTCATGACTTAAGTAACACATTTAGTTTGTCATCCCATTCAATATCACACTCCTAAAACAATTACTATATTATTCATAGATTAATTGTCATTTATTTTTTAATAAAATTAATACACATAAATAAGAAATGATATATAGAGTATCATATAAAAAAATGTAAAAAACTTTCATCAACCGTGTGCAAAATATTAAACTTCTCTCTTTATTTTTGACTATTTAATAAAATAATTAATTTAGATGATATATTATAACTAATAAGATATTGGTTTAGTGGTGTAAGGACCAATAGATCTCAAAGTTGATAATTCGATTTCTAGAAGTGATACTTGTTGAGAGGAGCATATACAAACCTCATAGAAGATTAGTCCTTATAAAAAGGTGAACATAAACTAACAACTAATAAGGCGTGTGTTAGTTTAGTAGTGTAAACATCATTATATCCACAGAATGGCTAAATGATCAAAGATTCAATTTCTGAAAGTGATAATTGTTAGGAAAAACAACTATACACAAAAAAATTACCTAAAAAGTAAGAGAATACATTTACTACTACTAGAAAGAGGATATATATAAAAAGAGTGCAAATCCACCCATTCCAAGGGTTAAGTTTTATAAACTTAGTCTTTATCCTAACCATCAAGTTTAAGAATATCTAATAGTTTAGATTTATTCATTAGTTCAAATCATTGAATTTCTTTAAAATTATTAGCTAAGATTGTATCGGATAAAAATTGAACAACTTTCGTTGCTTAAACTTTTCTTTTTATCTTTGACATGCAAAATATTAAAATTTTCTCTTTAAAAACTTGCTATTGGATTAAGTGGTTGTATGTAAAAAATTTGATGTGCAAAATACTAAACTTTTCTCTTTATTTTTGACGTGCTCTTTGATCGCGTGGTTTACACGAACCCCTCGATCCAAATCATTTTCCATATTCTTCAACCTTTCTTACCAATCTCCATTTCTAAACACACTGTATATCCCAATCAACCTTCTTCTTCTCAATTCATTTTTGTTTGATCCTTTTCCAATCACTTCTCGTATCAGACAATGGTGTCATTGTTACAGTAGTGAAGGTTGTATAAGAAACCATGTTCTGGAGGGAGCGTGAAAGAGAGAACATTGAGCAAAACGCCAGCGTTTTGTGTGGCCAAGTTAGAGTGCTCGTTGTTGGTGACTCAGGTACATATTATTAACTTCTTATATCTTTCTATGATTTAATTGGTGAAATAAAATTGTTGAAGCAACTATTTGGTAAGACCTTAGTTTTTTCGAGGATTGGATTTAGGGTTTACTATAATTTTTATTATGATTTTTTCTGCTTGGGAACTAATTTATTGTGTTACGTGGAGAAAATTCAAGTTATTATTGCTTTTCTATAGATTGATTGAGTGTAGGAGCATAGTTACATAGTTTTTGCAGCATCGGTTCAGTTGCGTCATAGCCATTTCTATTCAGTTCGTAACTTTTTACATTATTATTACAAGATTTCTTTCATAAGGAACCCGGTATGTGGCTATGTGGTAAGCCGAATCTGGTACGCATTACATAGGATGTGCAAGACTGTATTTTGAAGATTCATTTAGTGCCTAAGATCTGGGAGTTATCAGTCTAGTGAATTATAACTTTGTAATACTCAGTGGGTGTTCCAAGAGTTATGTTACTTATATTAGCTGTTTTATGCTGTATTATGCATAATGCTACAAATTCAACTTGAAATGGTTTAGACTTTAGATGATAGTTATTGGAAAGGTATCAACATCTTATTATGTTTTAAGATGCTGGAAAAAGGAAATTGCTGAGAACCTTATGTGGTTTGGCATTCAGGTTCCTGAGTCATGTGTCATTTTTTGGGCATAGTATTGAGACCCATGTATATGAGTATTTGACCTTGCCAGAGTTATTCAGAACCTAGTCTTACAGTTTATATGCCATCTTCATACATGAGTTTGGATTTACTAAGATTGTAAGTGTCTACCCTGCATTGGTGTCAGACTGTTAATGTGATATAGTTAAAATTAATAATTTTCGTATTATTTTAAGGACATACTCAGGTTTAGTGATTGAGTTCAGCTAAAGACAGGATGTTTTTGTATGATTGTGGTCACTAAATACTTTGATGAAATATATTATTATTTGTCTGAAACAGTAAAGTTCAGGAACTGAGCAAAATGGGTGGCATTAAGTAATTATAGGTGCAAAGTTGGCTTATTGTTATAGGCTATATGGACAGGGAGTTTAAGTACAAGTATTCATGTAAATTACTTATTATAGAGGATGGAAAAATCTTGGTGAAGGAAAAAGATATTAAGGAAAGATGAAATAACTATTTTCCCAAGCTTCTCAAAATTATACTTTTTATCATTGAATTTAAGAGTTGGAGATTAACGAAGCTCTGAAAAGGATGGAGAATGGCAAAACTGTTAGACCAAATAATATACCTATTGATGTCTCGAAGGTTCTAGGAGAGCAGGACATTAGATGACTCAAAAGTTGTTTAATGAGAACATGTGCCTAAAAAGATGTCAGACGAGTGGAGGAAAAAATTATAATCCTTATTTATAAATAAGGGTGATATACAAAATTATGCAAACTATAGAGGGATTAAGCTCATGTGCCATACTATGAATCTATGAGAGAAAATAATTGAACGGAGGTTGAGACAAGAGACATTTATCACTGAAAATCATTTGGTTCTTATATTGGGGAGGTCGCCCATGAAGACTACATACTTGATAACAAAGATTGATGGAGAGATATGAAGGAGCCCAAGGAACTTGCACATAGTCTTCATTGATTTGGAGAAGACGCACGATAAAAGGTGCCTAGAGAGATTTTGTGGGAAGCTTTAGAGAAGTAAGGTGTTCGAATTGCAACATTCGAACAATTAAGGATATATATGATTGTATCAAGACTAGCATGAGAACATAAGATAAGGTCTCATAAGATTTTCCAATTGATATAGGACTACACCAATGGTCAATATTGAGCCTCTACTTGTTAACATTAGTCTTGGATGTGCTTACTGAACATATCCAAGAACAATGCCATATTGCATGTTTTTTGCCAATGATATTGTCTTAGTGGGAGGCTCGAGTGAGGAATTAAATGAGAAACTAGAAATGTGGAGTCAAGCTTTAGAAACACATGATTTTCGTATTAGTCAAAGTAAGACAAAATATATGGAGCGTACGTTTATCATACGACAAGTCACTAGATTTAGGTATTTTGGGTCAATCATACAAGACGATAGGAAATTTCATAGAAATGTAAATCATAGGATTCAAGCGGGTTGTATGAAGTAGCCAAGTGATTCATGTGTCATATATGATAAAAGGTACCACTCAAACTTAAGGGGAAGAGAATATTATGTGAGAAAATGTTGGGCAGTAAAATGTCAACAAGAGAATAAACTCTATGTTGCAGATATGAGAATGTTGAGTTAGATGAGTGAATACATTAGTCAAGGTAGGATTATAAATAAATACATTTGGGAGAAAGTTGGACTATTGGAGTAGCTCATATTGTAAAAAAGATGGTAGAATTGCGCCTTAGGTGATTTGAACATGTATGGAGGAGTTCGATAGAAGCCCCATAAGCAGAGTAGATCGAATGGAGGTTAATCCAATTCCTAGAGGAAGAAGAAGACCAAGAAAATCCATAGGTGAAATAATTAAGAAAGACTTAGAGATCAATGTTTTATCAATGAATATGATTTATGATAGAACATTATGTAATTGACACAAATCCTTTTTATGCAAGGGAGGGGGATATAAAGCACCAGAAAAGATCCTCATTCTTTCTGTAGTTTTTAGGAGAAGTTATGGTTTGTATTTATTCAGGTTACTTCATCAACTACATCAAAATAGCTCTTTAACTGTCAGTCTTTGGGTATAATTGGTTGTACTTCCTAAGTCCTAATTTCACATCTTGGATGTGCATTGGTCACAGTCGGTAAATGATGAAGAAATAATTTGATTTTAATGACCATGTAATTGCTTGCCCTAGGCCCCATCTTTTATTATTCTCTCTATAACCAATTTTCAAGGTATCTTAGTTGCACATATGTCATATTTTCTTATTCTTGCAGGTGTTGGGAAGACCTCTCTAGTTCACCTGCTTGTTAAAGGTTCCCCTGTCGCTCGTCCCCCACAGACAATTGGTTGTTCAGTTTCTGTGAAGGTAAAGCTCTTCAAACCTGTAATATCTGGTTACACATGAAAATATTCATTTTTTTCTGTAGTTCAAACATCAAAGTATTCAACAAATGTCCACTGTTTCCTTTTCCAGCACACTACTTACGGAAATTCTGGCAGCTCTTCAAGTAGCCTTAAAGGTGATTCTGATAGAGATTTCTTCATTGAACTGTGGGATGTCTCAGGACATGAACGGTACACAGATTGTCGGTCTCTGTTTTATTCACAGATTAATGGTAAGTAACAAAGCTCCTATCAATTTAGTTTTAGAATTTGATATCTAAACAGTCATGGTCTATATCTTAATTACCAATATCATTTAAGCATTCTGTAACTTTGACAATAATTAACTTTCTAATTGACGATGCCTTAACAGTGCGTGCATGTATTTGATAGCTAGCTGTCTGATTTTGAAACTTAAAAAAGTCTTCTTTGAACTTCGTTTGCAGGTGTAATTTTTGTTCACGATCTTTCACAGAGAAGAACGAAGGCTAGCTTGCAGAAGTGGGCGGCTGAGATTGCTGCAACTGGGACATTTTCAGCTCCATTTGGATTTGGTGGCCCTGGTGGCCTTCCTGTTCCATTCATTGTTATTGGTAACAAAGCTGATATTGCTGCAAAAGAGGGTACAGGAGGAAGTAGTGGGAATCTTGTTGATGTTGCACGCCAGTGGGTAGAGAAGCAAGGTTTGCTTCCATCCAGTGAGGACCTTCCACTGACTGAGAGTTTTCCTAGTACTGGAGGCCTCATTTCAGTAAGTGACTCTGTTAATTAATACTTTGCTTTATGCTTTCACTTCCTATGTTGGATTAATATGTTCTATGCTTTAACTCATTAGAATTAGCATGCTGTATTTAGGTAGATTTGAATAAATCTGATGTTAATGCTAATTACTATGGATTTTCAACACTAGCCAGTATATAGTGGCAACTTAAAGTTTTAGTTGTGCTTTATTGTAATTTAAATATACATATTGAACATATTTTACAGAGATAATTTTCACTTATTTTATGTTCATACCACCGAGATTGAACCTCAACATAATTGTAAGTTTGTTTGTTTTGTGACTTGGACACAATCTCTTTGCTTACGAAGATAAAAGTGCGTACATGTACCCTCCCTTGACCTCATTAAGTGTGAACCTCGTGCGTTGAGTCACCTCCTTTTCTCATGTTCATACCAACATGTATGAAAGAGTGATCGTAGGTCATGGAATGGGGTAGAATTAATTAGAACCAAATAACAATGATTCTCTTACGTGCCCCTTAATTTACCAACTCTTGTTTTCCTCCCAAGCACGTTGTGCATTTCTTGTAGGTACTGAATATTATGGATGGCTTGAATTGAGACTTAACATTTCAAGTTTTTGCCTTGTTGGCATCTTTTTTGAGTAATTTTTTTTTTCCCAGTTAATCTTTTTCAAAATCGAGACTAATAATTAAAATTGTATTTTTCAACAGTCATTTTTTGAAGATGGTGAATACATATTTTTTTGCTTTCTCATTGTGAAATATAAATGATGAATTTGTCTCAAATTGGTTGCCCACTGAGCTGAGATTTAGAAAATGTTGTAGTGGAGATGCTATACTCTTCGGAATCTTGATTTCTCACCTAGTCACTCAAAGCCTGAAGTACCATATGTACCTTTAAAGTAACTAAATCATATCCAATAACATTTGATTTAGAGATCTGTCATTTTTTGCATTATGTTGAATTATTGTTATTCAATTCGTTCTTCTTATACTAGTTATGATTTTTGCACTGGATATCTGCAGGCTGCCAAAGAAGCAAGGTATGACAAGGAGGGTATGATGAAATTTTTCCACATGGTGAGTGTAATCTTTGATCACTTTATCTCCTTTTTCCCTTTTTAATGTATGGGTTCTCATCTAAATTTTGTGATACCTCTCCTCTTAGTTGATCAGGAGAAGATATTTCTCTGATGAAACACCTGCACCAAGTGCATGGTCTATTCCTTCAGTTCAAGTTCCTTCTCAACGTATAGATGACAATTTTATTGAAGATGACCAGTGTTATAGTACAAGGTATTTTCTGCTTGTCTTCTAAATCATCATGATGCTGGCATGCCACGGTACTTTTACCTTATCACCATACATTACTATCAATAATTTTCTTTGGCTGCAAGATGCTGTCATGTTCTTATTTTTCAGCTTTGGAAAGACTCATGCATATATGCAATTTTGGTTTGGCTGAGTATTGTGACATATATAGAGAGTGAGAAAATCCCATATCATGTATGGAAGTGTAGTTGTAGGATTAGTCCCTAAATATCTTGTTGATGGGATTGATCATGAATTAGTTCTAACATATAGTGCTCACTTTTCTATATATAAAAAATATAGTGCATGCGTATTCATTATCAATTCATCAAGTGTTTTCGTTCTCTGTTTTAAGCTTGTTTTGTGTGGCACTGTTGCCTCCTTACAAAGTGTATTGTCAATTGTAGTCGAAGAAGCGATCCTTACAACTACAACATGCTTCCGCCCCTTCCAGCTCAACGCAATCTAACTCCTCCTCCCACACTTTATCCTCAACAGCCAGTTTCAGTCTCTGAAAACTATAGTTTCCCGAGATTTTCTTTATCTGGCTCCTCAGAAATCAGTGCTGTGGCGAGAACAAAGCGTTCAGATATTAATGTCTAGAGATGTCTGTATTTGGTAATTAGTCATTGCTGATGAATTCTTGCATGGGATGAAGATTTTTTGTTTGTTGAACCCTTTGTTCGTTATGTAACATGTCCATTGATTCATTCATTTTTAGAAGCTGTCTCAATGGAAGGAAGAGCTACTTCAAAGTTTGGTGAGAATTTAAATGATGCATGGTTGATTCTTTTGTATAATACCTATCTTTTCCTGCTTTTGAAAATATCATAGTACTATATGCTTAACAAATCACAGTTTGTAAAATGTTTTTTTTCCTTCCCAAGTTTTAATTAATGATGCCATTTAATTGGCATGGTGATAAAGTTTTATTATATATTTTTTATGAAGCATTGTTGGATTTGGTATATAGATGAATAATTTTTTTAAGCTTAGGCTTTCCCTTTGGATTGGCAAAGGGGCTTACTAACAAGGGTCTTTTGAATATCCCCTAATGAAGGGATTAGAAATGGAAGGGAAATTTGGATAGAGTATTTATGAAATCAAATTTCTCTATTTTTCTTTGATGTTCTTGATTCTTGTTAGTTGAACTTTCAACATGAGATAGAGGCATAGTAGCTATTTTTTAGGAATGACCCTCTTCAGAATTCAGCATAACTAAACAGAGAATGGCAACAAGTTTCATTATGTAATTAAACTAAGTCTTCTGTGTTATAAAAAATTCTCTAAACGGTTTGTAGATGAGCATTACCCAAATGTACAGTGATTTTTGTTTTTAATCTCATATTCAAATTAAAACATTAAAATTAGATTTAACCTTAAAATCTTATTGTCTATCCTTTCAACTTTTTAAGGTTTGTTTGTGAATTGATTTTTAAAGGAGAGAATAAGAGAGATGAAAGACTTTTATCTCATAAATATATTTTATGATTTTAAAGTCTATTTCGTCATTCAGTTGAGTTTTAAAAATCAATTTGCAAATAGAATATATTTTTATACAAGGAATGTCAATGAAAAGAGACTTTGTTATCTCCATCTCCTATTTAGTGTCTCACACCATATTCAGAAGTATTTATTCTATCATGTTTTTTAATAACAAAATATTGAGATCCATTTTTTCTGTATGTATTTTTGAAATGCATGTCTTTTAAAAAGACATAAAAAGCAATTGTGGTATATAGATAAATATATATGACATGCAATAAGATGTTCAAATGATAATTTGTTGGTTTAGTGTAGGTTCTTCAATCTTTCCATTGAATGTTTCTGTTAATGCATCGTATCCATTCGTTTTCACTTTTATTGCAACTGTTTGTACGATTTGAATTTGAGGTAGGTCGAGAACTAAGAGTTGCCATGGCTCAAGCATAAGTCTTTTAATATCAATGAATTTCCTTCGGTACAAATGTAAATGTATCTGTTTCAAAGTCTGGTCCATCATCAACTATTTAATAACCTCTCTACAATTACCCGTTATAAATACTAACTTTCACCTAAGACCTTTTAATATCAATTCCCTGCCCAATTTTAGGCCGATAACTATTCGATCTAGAAATATCATTGTCATGTTATCCCTAGATTAAATAACTTATAAGAAGTATGTTTTTGTAAATAATAAGAATGATTGACATTTCAAATTTTAATTTATATTTCCAATCCTGCAATTATATTAAAATAATTTTGTAATTAATAAGGGTGGTAGACATTTCAATTTTAATGAAGTTTTGCAAGCCCCCAATTATATTATTGCTTTTAGTGTATTCAAAAGGCATAAAGTTGTAGTACAAAAATAGAGAGAATATTCAGAGATGGAAAGTGAAGGGTAGCCTAAAATGGAAAAGCATGTGGTGGATACTTATTAAAAACCCAAAGCTTTTTTTATTTAAACAATCAGTTATTTAATGATTGAGTGAGCAATTTAAAATGACACCACTTATATTGAAATCGTAATAAGAAAAAACGTATACACAAATAGTATGCACATATTTTACACATCCTTATTATATTATATATTTTTATATTAATTATGATTGATTTTGTTTTTAAAAATTTAATCAAAGAATGTTGCATAATATAACATATGTATAGGAATGATCATAGATAGTTATTACACTCAATTTTAATTAGAAAGTGAAAAGATTGAGAGAAGGATGTATGAACGGACACCGAACAAAAAGTTTTATACATTATTATATTTAATGATCATTTGTCTTTTCAGAAAAAAATAATATAAATAAATGATGAATTATATATTTTTTATATATAAAATTTACAATTTTTTACCCACCACAGTATCCCTCATCTTTTTCGAATAAAAAATATCTTTCGAAATATATAACTATCTCTTCTAACAAATACACCTAATTGAAATTTTAGTTACATGACCATTTACTTTATGATCCATATGATATGGTGTCCAATGAATTGAATGTGATGTAATATTTATAGGGACAGTGCAGTAATAAGTTATCACATCACAAACCCCTCCTTCATTATTAATAAATAATTGACTATTCTCTTTAATATAACTAAATAAACACTCTTCTACTTTCGTTCTCTTTCTCTCAATATCAGAATCACTCTCATGGAGGCTCGCAAAGAGGTTAATCTCTCTTTCTCTCTCTCTATTTCTCTGTGTCTTTTAGTTTTAGTTGTTAACAAAAGCGACGGAAATTAATGGAGTTCGATTTGTTTGATTGGAATGGATGTATGAGAAAATTGCATGGTTCTATTAATCGGTGAAATGAAATGATAATCACGATAAAAATTGATGCATGCTTCTATCTTTATTTCCACTACTATTTCATTCGTAGGTTCGAGTGAAACAGATGAAACTACAACCAGAGGAGGTTGATTTTTATTTATTTATAATTTTGAAGCCAATATAGTTACTTAAACGTAGTGAGAAAACTGTAGTAGCATAATTGATTTATAGTTCCTAGGTGAAAGATTGGATTTATGCGATACTTGTTAGGAGAGACAACTATTCTGAACATTTTACAAATTAAAATAATCATTTTTTTACAAATTATATACATAAATATTTTTCTTTGGGATTTAAATTCATAAAATTCAGTTTCCTGGCTTAATCAGCTGAATTGAAAATAAGGATGATTATAATATGAATGTATATTAAGGGAGCTTTTCGAAATTTCAAAATAGCATATATGCTTAATGTAATTAAATCAAAGTCAAACTTAAGAAAG
This sequence comes from Lupinus angustifolius, assembly GCF_001865875.1. Taxonomy (NCBI): domain Eukaryota; kingdom Viridiplantae; phylum Streptophyta; class Magnoliopsida; order Fabales; family Fabaceae; genus Lupinus; species Lupinus angustifolius. The sequence continues at coordinate 33,493,539 of NC_032009.1, read as the reverse complement.
GTTGTATTTTGTTTCTCTTGTTATTTGGCCTTTAATTTTGGCATAAGTTAGTTATTATTGACTGTGTGCACTTTCACAGAGATGGCAGTATTTGTTATCATCATTCATAAACATGAGGTCTTAATTTAAGTTTAATTTTGATGTACAGTTAATATAAAGTGCTTTATATTGTAGGACTGTTAAGGTTGTAATTGAAAAGTCCAAGTTAACAATACATCAAGGCATAATTAATTGATTATAGTGTATACCAACTATAGCTTCCTCAATTTGACACACAAACAAGTTAGGGGACTAATGTTGGTGAAAATTAATTAAAGGGATCAAAATAGTAATTTTACCCACATCTTTTTATTTTCATACAAGCCTTATCGACTAAGTTATAATATTTTTTCGACAGATTTTTTTTGTAAATAAAGTATATGATGGACTTGAAAAGGTGGTACAGTTCATCTGCATTATGCAGTTTAGGCATTAGCAGGTTCTGTTAAATAATTCTTCTGGATTTTTTGATACTAACAAGGGTATCTCTCACCCTTTGGAATGAATTAATCCCTTTCGAGGTGTATGATTGTCTCTCTCAACAAGTGTCGCTCCCTCCCAGGAATGAACCCTTGACCTTTTGGTCGGATCTAATAGAGTCTTACACCGCTAAACCAACACCTTGTTGGTAATTATTCTGGTTTTTTATTCAAAGTCAATTTTACCATAACTAAGAACTTGTATTCTAACATTATTATAAACATGTTTGTTTATAACGAAAATCCCTTTGTTATAGTGACCGGTTGATAACTAGATTGTAAATCATGTCAATGTAGAAAAATAGTCCTTGGCTATCAGTGCCACAGTTTGGAGACTGGGATCAGAAGGGCGAAGTGCCAGATTACTCAATGGATTTCTCAAAAATCAGGGAAACTAGGAAGCAGAACAAGACAAATATTTCCAGGGCAAGTCTTGGTAATGAAGAAGAGTTCATTAATTCAACTGCTACCAGTGTAAACACTGCCGAAACTACTCAGCACCATCACCCCCACCACTTCGATCAAACCCACTCTCCAACTGTAAGATTCTTCACTAATTTTGTTAGCTTATAGTTACTTTGTTAGGCAACTCTTGAACACTTGTAGTTTTAAAGAAATAATAGTTTTAAGCAGTTGTTGGATTGTAGCTATAACTTAAGTAACAAGGAAAACATCATGGTGATAGTATGAAACAAGTTATAAAGGATTCCAGAATATTCATAATGACAGATTGAAAGTTAAAGAGATGGATGCCTTGGAAACAGTCTCTTTACTTGCAAAAGTAAGGCTGCATACATATATCTTTTCTAGGTCCCACTAGGTGGAAGCCTCGTGCAATGGTATCCTTTCATAATGGGATGGATGTTTGGAAAATTATATTTATTGCTGGATATGGTGAGTTGGATACTTGGATCAGTAATGTTATTTACTATATCATCATCAGTTTCAGAAAAGTGCTTTTTTCTTTGTAAATTTTTTGGGTTATGGGAAAAGTTATTCAAATTGATTGTTACAAAAAATCTAACAGGTGGGTTAGGTACTTAGTCTTAGGTTGACCTTTTCATTTGCTCCGGCCTCCAGGGAGAATTATACTCTACATAACTAGATCCCAACGGAACCCAATGATTTAAAATTAATAAAAGTTCCCTTTGTTGTGATTAAATTGAAAGTGAGTATATGAATATATACATCTTTTACTAAGTCGGTGCACTTTATGTATTGCACAAGGAAAAAAGAGACTTAAATGAATTCAATAAAATATTAAAGAAGTAAAGCACATAAAGACATGATTCTCTACATTTCTAGCAGCTTTACCATATATTAATGAACACAACATGGAAGAGAAAGTCATGCAGAATAAAATAGTGAAAACTCACAAATATTTTTCCACCAAAAGAAAGAAGTGGAACATATTAAATTATACAATACACATAATATTACTGTGGGGTCTATGTTAACTGGTTTGATAGAGATGTAAGGTGAAGGTTGTGAATATTGTTTATTATGTAGATGTAGATAGTAGATACCTAGGCAATACGCAATTCTAGTTGCTGCACATGCAATGGGTGTAACATTCCTTTCACTTGTCATGTGCTGCTTAGAGAATGTCCTTTTATGTGGTTATGAGAAAGCATATTATAAAGAAATCCAACACAAGAGGCTTTGGTTGAAGTGTTAAATACTTAAATAGAAAGTGTACAGTATATCATTCTCTAGATCCACAAAAGATTGATCTTAGGGCTATTTGTGGTTTCTGATGTATTTCTTAATCATGTAGACTTGCCATCTTACATTATTTTTTAACCTGACAGACAAGGAGGAGCTTCTTCAGCTACTTCAACTGTTGTGTGAAAGCCTAGTATCTAAGACCTTGTACTACCTTTAACTTATATTGTTTTCTAAATATTCTGGATTGAGTGAGTGATGCTTCTGCTCATTTGGTGATAAATGATAATTAGTCTTTGTTCTTGATTTTGAAGATAAAACTTGCCTTTTCAGATCTAGACACTCTATGATTCTCTGTATGTTACTTGCTATGGTAGTTTGAGATTTGGTTAATCTAATCATAGAGGTAAAGAACTAAAAATGGTAGTTGCTAAGCATGTTAAGGGCCCATGTGACTAATGACACTACTCCATCTCCAAAGTATGATGAATAAACTCATGATCTTGAACTTAAATAGTTCCTTTAATGAGCTGAATGATTAAATCAAAAATTAAGATGGAGTTACAACTGATTGTTAGTGAGGAGGGACAAATTTGTTGTCTTTGTGTATCTCAATGAGGTTGGGATCCTCTCCGGTACTGGAGGATCCAGTCCTCCGGTACTGGAGGATCCAGTCCTCCGGTACTGGAGGATCCAGTCCTCCGGTACTGGAGGATCCAGTCCTCCGGTACTGGAGGATCCAGTCCTCCGGTACTGGAGGATCCAGTCCTCCGGTACTGGAGGATCCAGTCCTCCGGTACTGGAGGATCCAGTCCTCCGGTACTGGAGGATCCAGTCCTCCGGTACTGGAGGATCCAGTCCTCCAAAGTCCAAGTTAACAATACATCAAGGCATAATTAATTGATTATAGTGTATACCAACTATAGCTTCCTCAATTTGACACACAAACAAGTTAGGGGACTAATGTTGGTGAAAATTAATTAAAGGGATCAAAATAGTAATTTTACCCACATCTTTTTATTTTCATACAAGCCTTATCGACTAAGTTATAATATTTTTTCGACAGATTTTTTTTGTAAATAAAGTATATGATGGACTTGAAAAGGTGGTACAGTTCATCTGCATTATGCAGTTTAGGCATTAGCAGGTTCTGTTAAATAATTCTTCTGGATTTTTTGATACTAACAAGGGTATCTCTCACCCTTTGGAATGAATTAATCCCTTTCGAGGTGTATGATTGTCTCTCTCAACAAGTGTCGCTCCCTCCCAGGAATGAACCCTTGACCTTTTGGTCGGATCTAATAGAGTCTTACACCGCTAAACCAACACCTTGTTGGTAATTATTCTGGTTTTTTATTCAAAGTCAATTTTACCATAACTAAGAACTTGTATTCTAACATTATTATAAACATGTTTGTTTATAACGAAAATCCCTTTGTTATAGTGACCGGTTGATAACTAGATTGTAAATCATGTCAATGTAGAAAAATAGTCCTTGGCTATCAGTGCCACAGTTTGGAGACTGGGATCAGAAGGGCGAAGTGCCAGATTACTCAATGGATTTCTCAAAAATCAGGGAAACTAGGAAGCAGAACAAGACAAATATTTCCAGGGCAAGTCTTGGTAATGAAGAAGAGTTCATTAATTCAACTGCTACCAGTGTAAACACTGCCGAAACTACTCAGCACCATCACCCCCACCACTTCGATCAAACCCACTCTCCAACTGTAAGATTCTTCACTAATTTTGTTAGCTTATAGTTACTTTGTTAGGCAACTCTTGAACACTTGTAGTTTTAAAGAAATAATAGTTTTAAGCAGTTGTTGGATTGTAGCTATAACTTAAGTAACAAGGAAAACATCATGGTGATAGTATGAAACAAGTTATAAAGGATTCCAGAATATTCATAATGACAGATTGAAAGTTAAAGAGATGGATGCCTTGGAAACAGTCTCTTTACTTGCAAAAGTAAGGCTGCATACATATATCTTTTCTAGGTCCCACTAGGTGGAAGCCTCGTGCAATGGTATCCTTTCATAATGGGATGGATGTTTGGAAAATTATATTTATTGCTGGATATGGTGAGTTGGATACTTGGATCAGTAATGTTATTTACTATATCATCATCAGTTTCAGAAAAGTGCTTTTTTCTTTGTAAATTTTTTGGGTTATGGGAAAAGTTATTCAAATTGATTGTTACAAAAAATCTAACAGGTGGGTTAGGTACTTAGTCTTAGGTTGACCTTTTCATTTGCTCCGGCCTCCAGGGAGAATTATACTCTACATAACTAGATCCCAACGGAACCCAATGATTTAAAATTAATAAAAGTTCCCTTTGTTGTGATTAAATTGAAAGTGAGTATATGAATATATACATCTTTTACTAAGTCGGTGCACTTTATGTATTGCACAAGGAAAAAAGAGACTTAAATGAATTCAATAAAATATTAAAGAAGTAAAGCACATAAAGACATGATTCTCTACATTTCTAGCAGCTTTACCATATATTAATGAACACAACATGGAAGAGAAAGTCATGCAGAATAAAATAGTGAAAACTCACAAATATTTTTCCACCAAAAGAAAGAAGTGGAACATATTAAATTATACAATACACATAATATTACTGTGGGGTCTATGTTAACTGGTTTGATAGAGATGTAAGGTGAAGGTTGTGAATATTGTTTATTATGTAGATGTAGATAGTAGATACCTAGGCAATACGCAATTCTAGTTGCTGCACATGCAATGGGTGTAACATTCCTTTCACTTGTCATGTGCTGCTTAGAGAATGTCCTTTTATGTGGTTATGAGAAAGCATATTATAAAGAAATCCAACACAAGAGGCTTTGGTTGAAGTGTTAAATACTTAAATAGAAAGTGTACAGTATATCATTCTCTAGATCCACAAAAGATTGATCTTAGGGCTATTTGTGGTTTCTGATGTATTTCTTAATCATGTAGACTTGCCATCTTACATTATTTTTTAACCTGACAGACAAGGAGGAGCTTCTTCAGCTACTTCAACTGTTGTGTGAAAGCCTAGTATCTAAGACCTTGTACTACCTTTAACTTATATTGTTTTCTAAATATTCTGGATTGAGTGAGTGATGCTTCTGCTCATTTGGTGATAAATGATAATTAGTCTTTGTTCTTGATTTTGAAGATAAAACTTGCCTTTTCAGATCTAGACACTCTATGATTCTCTGTATGTTACTTGCTATGGTAGTTTGAGATTTGGTTAATCTAATCATAGAGGTAAAGAACTAAAAATGGTAGTTGCTAAGCATGTTAAGGGCCCATGTGACTAATGACACTACTCCATCTCCAAAGTATGATGAATAAACTCATGATCTTGAACTTAAATAGTTCCTTTAATGAGCTGAATGATTAAATCAAAAATTAAGATGGAGTTACAACTGATTGTTAGTGAGGAGGGACAAATTTGTTGTCTTTGTGTATCTCAATGAGGTTGGGATCCTCTCCGGTACTGGAGGATCCAGTCCTCCGGTACTGGAGGATCCAGTCCTCCAGTACTGGAGTATAAAGTCCAAATTGATTTCATCAATTATAATATTTTTATTTAAAATAAGTTAAAATATGTACCATTAAAATTGGTTTGAGGTTACATGTCATAATCTTATTCCATACTAGATCTTGAAAGGATCCATTTTCATCTCAATGTCTCAAACTCATTTGAAAATTTAACAATGTTCTGTTACCAACCAAAACACTTTGGTAAATGGATTAGCAAAAATTGTGGGACAACAAATTTCATCACATTAATGAAGCTTAGTTGTTACTTGTTAGTACATTAAATTTGGATACTGATGAAGAAATCCTTACATTATATAGGATTAATGTTCTTAATCACATTTTTATTTAGATTAAAACAATATAATTTAAGTCATTAATTTATTATCAATGGTAAGAATGCGATTAAGACTATTTGATCATAAATCATGTAATAATTATAGTTAAGTTGGTCGTGTGTTTATTGCCACTCCTGGGTGAGCCTAAGATTTCATTAAGAGATCGTGTAGCACATAAGCAATCAACATTCTGTAATGTGGCTAGATTATGCAGAATAGTAGTTATAAAAATATAATTGGAAAATGCTCTATGATATTATCGAAATTACTACTATGGGAGATTATATAAGTAATTCATAGTAACAAATGAAAGATTGGGAATGGTAGAGAAGTAAATAACATGGAGAATAGAAGAGCCTAAGGAAGAAAGAGAAAAATGACTTGAGAAAGAAGAGACCACGAGAGACAACACACAATTCTCATACCCATTCTCTGATTCTTTTAACTTTTATCCCTTTCTGAGCCTCAAAAGTCACGTGGCACTTCTTTGCATTTTTTATCAATTTCCCAATTCAACTTTAGGTATGTTACATATTGATTCATGATGATGCAGCTACTTTTCGTCGACAAGAAATTCTACTAATCTCGATCGTTGCCTGAATTATTATACAATTTAATTATGTAAAAATAGGGTACAAATAGACTAGAATAACATAAGATCGACAAAAGTCTGTTATGTAATGTGTCAGTTTCAACTACATCTGTTTTCCAAAATAGTTTCTTCTTCTTTTTCTTAGTCTATTTATAGTCTAACTCTACTCAATATTTAAATCCCTATATAAGATGAAATTATATATATTGTTTTACCCCGGTCATCCGGATGCCCCATCTGCTTGGGTGATCTTCTCTTCCAACTAACCAAGGTTCGGATACGACCAGTTGAAGGACATCACATGCTCATTAAACGGACTTACTAGGTTGGGTTTGGGATCATTTCCGCCTGACACGCCAACAACAATGCCCTGCCACGCCACCTACAATCCTATCTACCCTCTTGCAAATACGACAAGGATAAACCTGAGATGCGGCTACTAGACCTGCCGCAGGCTGCAAGTCAACTAGGCACGTAATATGGACTTGCCAAATCCACCTAACACGGGAAAGCAGTCCCCGACAAACCAGAATGGCCAGCCATGCCAACAATATCCTCTAGAGTCACGTCAACAAACTCAACCATTATAAATAATGGTCTTCCCCAACAAGAAGTATCTTAACTTATGTATCACCACTTGTTACTTATCATTATAACTCTCTACTTACCTCTTATCTCTCATTTATTGCTCCCGAGCATTACCTTTCTAAGTCTCATACTGATTTGATCGTCGAAAAACTTTTTCAGCGGGTCTAAGTCTACTTCCGTCTAGATACAAGAAGAACTCTTGCTTAGGCCTCCAGTCCAACCTACCCGATCAATCACAAAAGAATATATAGAGAGATATATAGATAGATAGAGAGGTTGAGAAACTTGAATCTTTATAGAATTATATCTTACTATATATATATAAAATTAATATATTATACTAATGTACAATTTGTAAGGCGAGATAATATACCTAATAGTTAAGATTTGAAAGGATCTAAAAGAGCAAGAGCAATGTATTAGTTGGCTACAAAGCTTTTGATGAAAATACTAGATTTAAGAAAATATTAGGTAAGTAGATGAAAAATATTTTAGTTCATATTAATAAGAATAAGCGAGAAATAAACATATGAGAAAGTAATTAAGTAGATATTAACACAAGAGGAACATATTAAAAAATATAAGGGAAGGTCAACTACCGAATATTTAGAGATTATTACTTTATGTAATATATATTTGAAATACTATGATATTATTCGATCCATATAATTCATTTAAACGAGTAAACTTGTTTTAGGTCAAATCGATCTTGGTATCCAATATAACTTTAGAATGTATTTGGTATAAGTTCCATTTGTTTATACTACTATATAAAGTCAAAAAATGTCTAAGGAGTAAATAAGTAAATAAATAGACCTAATTTTTATATTTCCATTTTGCCATCATATGTAATTTTTCAAAGGTGTTAATGTGTATCTTTATGATTTTGCAAAGTTAAAACCATTTACTTTCTATTAATTTGGACGGTGGTTAGGTAGTCTTAATTTGACACATTATAAGTTAGTTTTCTACTATCTATATAAAAATAGAATGAGCTAGAATTGGTTAGAGTTATTATCATAATAGATATCCTCACTTATTGACACGTATATGTTGAATGAGTTATTTGTGTCATTTTTAAGACCTGAAAAGTGGTTTGAATTTTGAATTCCTAAACATCTTATGTTGTATATGTGTACATGCCAATTTGTTTGGATCGTAGATTTTTATTTTGTTTTCCGAGCCACATCTCTCTACTAATTAAATTCATCTCTTTCTTCTATGTTGCTACTGAAACTCATTTTTACTCATCTCTCTTCTTTCTTCGTCTCAGACAAATTAAACTCACCTCTCTTATCCTTCTCCAAAAAATAAATATGCTCAGACTACTCTCTTTCTCTGTCATTTCTTATGTAATACTCTCTTTCTCACCCTCATCTTTCTTTCTCCCCCACATACTGAAGATCTTAGACTCATCTCTCTTTCTCCCACTCATACTCGAAAAATCTCAAACTCATCTCTCTTTCAAATGTATGATTTTTCCTTCTAATTTCTCGCTAATAACATACTTTTTTCCATGTCTACTCTCTCGACTTTTTATTTCTCACAGTGAACTTTTATTCCAACTTTTATTCCATGTCTACTCTCTCAACTTCATGTTTCTCACACTAAACTTTTTTTTCACTCTCTATTCCAAGCTTCTGCATATTCTGCTGCAGCTTCGACTCTCATGAAAAAGTATAATTTTTCTTTCCAAATCTCATTTATTCTATTTTTTCCTTATCTCACTCTCTCAACCTTTTGTTATATATTTTGTTAAAAAAACTATCATTTTCTACTTTCTTTGGATTTCCACAAACATTTGTTGAATTTTTTTTGTTAAAAATGAGGCGTATACTATTTTCCTGGGTTTTCAGTTTTGCATGTGTAATCACTTATCTCTTTTACAAAGGTATGACTTTTTCTTCCAATTTCATCTATTAACTTATTTTTTCATTATCTCACTCTCACAACTTTTTGTTTTCATTTTGTTAAAAATATAGTCTTTTCTACTATCTATATAAGAATAGAATGGACTGGGTTATTACCATAGTATACATCCTCACTTATTGACACATGTATCTTGAATGGGTTATTTGTGTCATTTTTAAGACATGAAAAGTGATTTGAATTTTAAATTCCTAAACATCTTATGCTTTACACGTGTACATGACAATTTGTTTGGATGGTGAATTTTTATTTTTTTCCCAGTCACATCTCTCCACTAATCAAATTCATCTCTCTCTTCTATGTTGCTACTAAAACTCATTTTTACTCACTTCTCTTTTTTCTTCATCTGAAACAAATTAAACTCACTTCTCTCATCCTTCTCCAAAAAATAAATATGCAAATACTACTCTCTTTCTCTGCCATTTCTTATGTAATACTCTCTTTCTCACCCTCATCTTTCTTTCTCCCCCACATACTGAAGATCTTAGACTCGTCTCTCTTTCTCTCACCCATACTCGAAAAATCTCAAACTCATCTCTACTTCAAAGGTTTGATTTTTCCTTCCAATTTCTTGCTAATAACATAATTTTTCCATGTCTACTCTCTCGACTTTTTATTTCTCACAGCGAACTTTTATTCTTACTCTCTATATCAAGCTTCTGGATGTTTAACTATAGACTCATATCTCTTGCAAATTGCAAAGATATGATTTTTCTTTCCAATCTCTTGCTTTTAACTTATTTTTCTTTATCGCACTCTCTCAACTTCATGTTTCTCACACTAAACTTTTTTCTCACTCTCTATTCCAAGCTTCTGCATGATTTGCTGCAGCCTCGACTCTCTTGAAAATGTATAATTTTTCTTTCCAAATCTCTTGTTATTCGCTTGTTTTTTCCCTATCTCACTATCTCAACCTTTTGTTTTCTATTTTGTTAAAAATTTGTCATTTTCTACTTTCTTTGAATTTCCACTAACATTTGTTGAATGTTTTTTGTTAAAAATGAGGCGTGTACTATTTTCATGGGTTTTCAATTTTGCATCTGTAATCACTCATCTCTTTTGCAAACGTATAATTTTTCCTTCCAATTTCTTCTATTAACTTATTTTTTCCTTAGCTCACTTTCATAACCTTTTGTTTTCATTTTGATAAAAATATGTCATTTTCTACTTTCTCTATGTTTCCACATACATTTGTTTTATTTTTGTTGATGTTAAAAATTGGATGTTTACTATTTTTTCTTTGTCTTAACGCCGCTTTGAGGTCACTACTTATTTGAAATTATTTTAATATGTTCATCTTTACTTTTAGATGAAAACCACTTTCTGGTTACTATTGATTTGAAACTTCGTTTTTTAAATCTGCAGGTTTATTTGGTTTCCCTTACTGGATTTCGATTACATTTTTATTTGCCTTTTCACTTTTAAGTCACTACTCATTTTTATTGTGTTTAATGTCATTTTGTGATGTGGAAAAATTTGTAGATTGATTTAATAATATATTTTTACTGTATAATTTAATTTTTTATTCTATTGTAGTTAAGACAACTTTGATTAGAAAATTCATTCATGATCACATGTATTTTTTCATGATTCTCACATATAGTGAGTGGAAAAAAGCTTATTATGACCCTTTAACCATATGGCTCTACTTTAACACTAGCCAATTCAATGTTTTTTTACACAATAATATTATGGATTAATTATAGGGAGATGTTAAATAAATTTAAAAAGAACAATTATTCTATATCGCGTAATAGAATCAAATCTTCTAAGACACAATATAATGCACAATAAGGTATGTTATTATTTGCATTTATATGAGGAGAAAGATTTTATGTGCTGTGGAAATTTGTTCAACTAATATTTCCACTACATTATGAAATGTTTATTAGTCATGTATGTTATTTTAAAATTTATTTAATATAAAATCAATAAAACAATTATCATGACATCAATATACAGTCACAATAGAAATTCGAATAAAATAATTGAAACAATTGGCTAAGAAATGCACCCAAAAAAAGAAATAATTACCTAATAAATGAGCATTACAATTTATAGGTTCAACTTTATATATGAATTGGGTGATATAAATGTATGGCAGGAATTGAGATAGAAGTTCTCAAACTGATTCGTCTTCCTAAGCAAAGGAAGAGCAATTATATTAGTTATACATTTATAAGCATGACAAGAGTGTATGTTTAACATGACATGAAGTATATTGATTATCATGATATATCACTTACAAATCTTCTAATACCATAAGAAAATTGGAAATTTTGTATAACCAACCATATATGTTTTAGATCTATTATTCTTAAGAATATGATATCCACATAAAAGCAAAGTATTGAAGGAAGAAGATGAAAAAAAGGGAAGAGAACTCTTCACCTAGAAGAAAACCCGAAATCAAGAAGATAGCATAAAGGTGAAGAGGATGATCAGAATTGCCATGAACATACCTTTATGATTTTATTATAATTGCTTGAAATACAAAGGAAACAAAATACAAATATATAGGAAAAGAATTGACAGCAACAGAAAGAAAAAGAAAGAAAGAAAGAAAGAAAATGCAAGATTTCCTAAATAGGAAAAACTTCCAAAACAGAAAAACAGACTTAACAGACTAAACCTTCTAAAAGAGGAAAATGCAGAAAAAGAGAATAAAAGCTAGACTAATTGATTGGTTGCTGTTGTTTATTCACAAGAGTGTTGTTTCAACATGCCCCCACAAGCTGGAATGTGGATGTTAGACATTCCAAGCTTGGAAATGAGACGATGGAAGGGCCCTTTGTGTAAAGCCTTTGTAAGGCAATCTGTCAATTACTTTTCTGTTGAGATAGGAAGGAGATGAACTTCACCATCTTGAACCCTTTCATGAATGGAATGACAATCAATTTCAACATGTTTTATCCTCTTATGGAAGACTGGATTGGCAGCTATGCGTAAAGCAGATTGGTTGCCACAATATATCATAATAGGAATAACATGTGTGATTTGTAAATTTGGAAGGAGGTACCTTAGCTAGGGCACGATACTCAGCTTATGCAGATGATCTGGACACAGTCTTTTGCCTTTTATTTTTCCATGAAATCAATGAACTTCCAATGAAAAAACAAAACCCATTTATTGATCTTTTAGTATCAATACATGACCCCCAATCAGAGTCACTAAAACCAGTTAATTTGGTGTTGTTCTAAGCAGGAAAAAAGAGGCCCTGCCCAGGGGCATTTTTGAGGTACCTAACAATCCTTGATCTAGCTTCATAGTGAGTGTCAGTAGGATGAGAAAGGAATTGGCTCAAGTGACTAATTGAGTATGAAATATCATGCCTTATATGAGTAAGGTAAATCAATCTACCAATCAACCTTCTGTAGTTGGAAGGATCAGAGAGAGGATGACCACAATTGCCATATAATTTCACATTGGGATCCATATGAGTGGAACAAGGCTTAGAACCAAGGAGGCTAGTGTCTCTTAGAAGATCTAGTGTGTACTTTCTCTAGCAAACATTGATGCCTCTTGTTGCTCTAGCAATCTCCAATCATAGGAAATATCTTAATTCCCCCAAGTCTTTGATGTTGAATTGCTTGTGCAGAAAGGTTTTAAGGTGAGTGATTTCTTGCAAATCATTACGTGCAACCATTAAATCATCAACATATACAAGAACTACAGTAAAATTGTTAGCAAAAGATTTTGTAAATAAAGAGTAATCAGCCTTGGATTGAGTATACCCATGTTGAGTTAGAATGGTGGTTAGCTTGGCATTCCACTGCCTGTTGGCTTGCTTCAAACCATAAAGAGACTTTTGTAGCTTGCACACTGAGTCTGAATTATGAACAGACAAGCCTAGAGGAGGCTTCATGTAGACTTCCTCTAACAAATCTCCATGCAAGAAAGTTGTGTTCACATCCATTTGATGGATATGCCAATTGTTGACATAAGAAATAGCCAACATGACTCTAATTGTTGTCATTTTGACTACAAGACTGAATGTTTCAAAATAGTCAAGACCAACTGTTTGAGTATAACCTTTAGCAATTACCCTAGCTTTGTATTTGTCTATAGTTCCATCAGGTTTATGCATATCTAATAATTTGGCATGGGATAAATGTCCTAATCTTTTATGTCATACATCATTATTGTAAGTATTGAAATGATTTATACAAGGAACATTAGTAACTAAGCTACTGCTATTAACAATGTATAGTCCCCTCCTAATCTCAGTTGCACCAATCATCCTCAAGGTATTCTGTTCCTGAATTAAACATTTCACTTTTGAGAAAATCAACTCACAATTAAGGGCTGCAATTAGCTTGGAAACAGATATAATGTTGAATTTAAAACTAGGTATGTAAAGAACATTTGAAAGATAGAGATTATTGGAGAATATCACAGTTCCTGAGATTGCTGCTAAGACATTACTTCCATTAGGTAACTTCACATGAATAGGAGGGATATGTCTGAAATATTGGAAATTTGACATTTAGTAGCATACATGATCTGTGGCACCAGTGTCAAGGATCCAATCTTTTGACATTAATAAATGATGGGATTCATGAAATGTACCTGAGGGATTTGAACTAATTTGGTTGGTGATGTGCAATGGTTGAGTGTTATTTTGTTTCACCAATGTTAAGATAGCTTGTTGTTGATCTGGTGTGAAATGTATGGATCCTGATTTCATTTGATTCTGCTCAATATCATTTGTATCAATTGCATTGTTTTCTTCATTGCTTGTGATGTTGTTGATGATATTGTTGCTCTTAAAGCTTGGAGGAAATCCATGCTTTTTGTAGCAGACATCAACAGTGCGCCCTGACTTATTGCAGTAAGTGCATATTCTTGCACTATTCTCTCTTCCAAAATAGCTTTTTCCTCTTCCTGAATTATTTGAACCAGAACCACGAAATCCTTTTCCTCTACTCCTTCCCCTTCCATAGGTTTCATCTGCATTGCTGGCCAGAATTCTAGGTTCTTCATATGGTGTATTCATTTGTCTCTCTAGCTGAATTAGAAGGGAAAATGCCTTATTTATCCCAGGTAGGGGTTCCATGAGCATAATATGAGATCTCACAGTAGGTACTGCTCATTCAACCCCTTCAAGAACCTAATAACATAATCATTTTCCCTATATGATTTTACAACAGGCACAACAATGCTCTTGCACTTGAACTCACACATACATGATGGAATGGGTCTGAAATTGTCTAGTTCTTGCCACAGACGCTTCAATTGAGTGTAATAGGTATCAATTGAAAGATTAACTTGCCTTAAATTGTAAAGCTCTTCTTGCAATTCACATATGCGAAAGATGTCCCCTTGGTAGTACCTTTCTTTGAGGTCACTCCATACTTCAAAAACAGACTCAAGCCAAAGAACACTTTCGACAATTGATGGATCTAAAGACTAATTAATCCATGACAAACCTAGGGCATTGCATCTGTCCCAAATTTCAAATAAAGGGTCATCAAGTGAATGCTTGGGCAAACAACCATCAATGAATTGAAGCTTATTTTTGGTCTTCAACGCCATTCTCATGACTTTTGACTAAGAATGGTAATTTCCTCCTTTCAAGGGTGCAGATACAAGCATAGAGCATGGATTCTCATTAGGATGTATGAAGTAGGGACTAGATGGATCACTCAAAGGATTCACAGCCATGGTAGCACAAGAAAAAGGAATTCTAGGGAAGATATGGGAAAAAAGAAGAGGTGAAGGAGAGAGAGGCACATTAGAGCTTTTAAAGCTCTGATACCATCTTAAGAAGATGGCATCCACATAAAAGCAAAGTATTGAAGGAAGAAGATGAAAAAAACGGAAGAGAATTCTTCACCTAGAAGAAAACCCGAAATCAAGAAGATATCATGAAGGTGAAGAGGATGATCAGAATTGTCATGAATATACCTCTATGATTTTATTATAATTGCTTGAAATAAAAAGGAAACAAAATGCAAATATATAGGAAAAGAATTGACAGCAACAAAAAGAAAAGGAAAAAAAGAAAATGCAAGATTTCCTAATCAGGAAAAACTGCCAAAACAGAAAAACAGACTTAAGAGACTTGTTTGGCTAATTTGTATAGAGAGTTGTGTAAGGCAACAAAACCAAATGCGAGGGTCATGGGCGGTTGCTTGCTACTTTTACAATCTTGGGCGTGGTATTGCTTATCTTTCATTGTACCTACGGTGAATGTTACACCAACTTATCCATTTGCTTCAAGGTAATATATATTTATACCTAAACAACAAATATTATTTAGAAGTATTATATTTCTTTTTTCCATGATAATTAATATAAATTTTATATAGGTGAGGTCTCGGAAACTGTAGCTTTATATGAATTCCATGTGTGGATTTGACAGGATATAGGTCACACATAGATCAAATGGACGTCAACGAAGTAACATATTTTAAACTCTTACCATTACAAATTGAGACAATTTCTTTATTTCATAACAATATGCTTAATTCATTTTTTGTAGTTTAAATGACTCCCATATCATGCTTATTTCAACAATTTCTCACGTCATGTCCAAAAGGATAAGAAAGTGTGGACTGCATGCACAACTTTGATTTATTTCTCAATTGTCGAATGACATCAAACAGATCGAGTCAGACTACAGTTTAGCTTGGTTCAAGAAATTTCGCGCTCACTATAGAATATTAATGCTCTGCACAGAATTGACAAACTTGGAAATCAAGAAACAAACTGGGTCGTCAAGCATGCAAAGTGGATTTATCAACGGAGTCATCGCAAGGATCAAGTCTTGCAAGGACCTCCAATCCAATCTCCGTTCCACACACAACAATATATGAATTGGTACCTAACCAATTCTAGACCCTTCTTATCTGCTGAATTACTACTTTGAGACTCACGTCGAATAAATTACCAACAAAGTCAACCACACCCCTACACCTCCCACACCTCAAACTCCAATGTTCCAACCTATGATGTTACAACAATTTATGTTATAACATCCGATGTATCAACCATCAATGTCTAACTCGTACAACATTCAACCAAGAAGAATGTCTTTTCAATTTGAACTGTCACACCATCATCGCACCGATGATATCATGCCTCACTGTTACTCTTTCTCTGTAGAGGATAGTAACTTCATGAATAACTTATTGGGTACACCTCAATCAACAAATGTTTTCAATGATATGAGGTTTACCTACAATTAAGATGATGGTGCTGGACCAAATTCTTTCATGGTTGATGATAATATTTTTTCTACCGAAGAACAAAATACAGTTGAACATCACACTATAGTTTAAGACCATACTAGAAATGATGATCGATTAAGGTCACAACGTCATAGGCAACCACGTAGGTGTGGAACAGGAGGACATTTAGGGAATTGATAAATTTATTATTATTATAATTTAATTAGAAATGAAATTAATTTTTTATTATAAACTTACAATTTCAACTTTTTTTATTATCCACAATAAAAAGTGCCTTAAACCATTAACAAAACATATCCATTAAATCAATTAAATTATTATTACTAATTTTTAATATTAAAAAACTAATCAACTTTTAAAAAAGACCACCAACCAATAAATAAAATTAGGCCCAACAAACAATTTTTTGGTGAGGCCCATTTCCATCATCCACTTCGAGAAGTCGATTTCGTCCAAGGACACTTCATCTTATTCAAACGTCGTCTTCGTAGGGTAAGACATCTCCTACATTAGAAGTTTCTTCCTTCTAAACCGACTTCTGTTAATGCTGAAGTTGTCTTTAACCAAACCGACTTCTGTTAATGCTGAAGTTGTCTTTAACCAAACCGACTTCTGTTAATGCTGAAGTTGTCTTTAACCAAACCGACTTCTGTTAATGCTGAAGTTGTCTTTAACCAAACCGACTTATGAACAGTATCAGTTTCTGGTTACTATTTCGACAACACTGATTAAAAGGTTTTTCATCCAACGACTAGAAAATGAGTTCGCTTTAAAGCAAATAATTTATCTTCTTCAGCTAATAAAAATATAATATATGTATTATTATTTTTATTTTAGAAATATTTTTATAGAAAATAATTAAATATGACACGTCATAATTTTAGTGGACATATAAGAATATACTTTATTCGAGTACACAAAATAAGAAAAATAATCCATGTACTAATAAGCAATAACATAAGGTCAAATTCCCACAATTCGAAATTATTCTGCATTCAGATTCAGATACTGTCTCCTTCTAATCCACAAATTAAGCTGAATAAGCTATGGATGCTGTAGCTTCTCAAACATGGTTACAATTTCAACCAAACAATCTTTTCGTTGGAACAAGACCTTCTAGTTCTGCAACTCTCTCTCGGGATCCGAAAAACCTTCGAGTTATTGTTTCGTTCAAGTTACATCAGCATCACCATGCAAGAGCTTCAAAGGTTTGTCGCAGAACAACAACACCTTTGGAACTATCTTCTTCTTATCACAATCTTCCAGGTTTGTTTCGTAATATCTATTTACTTCTTTTGTTTCTTCTATTCTATGATGTTGTGTTTCAATTTTTATATTATTCATTCATTTTTTATTCGTAAATTTTCAATTTGGATTTTCACTTGTTTTATTGTTAATTTAAATCGGATATTAATTTTGAGCTATTGGTCAAATAACAACAATCCACCTGCGTTGGTTTAGTAGTGTAATGCTCCGTTAGATCTTCATGATGATCAAAAGGTCAATGGTTCAATTCCTGGGAGCTATACTTGTTGGACAAGACACTCACGAACCCCGAAAGAGATTAGTTCCTTACCCATAAGGTGAGGGGATACTCTTGTAGTACCAAAAAATGATAACAAATGAACCATTAGTCCTACAAGGTGGGGTCAATTACATGCGCCGATTGATGCTTTATTATTTATTATTATGATTATTGGCATCTAAATATCGGCTAATCGTTTCGTCTATGGTTTCTACTAAATTGCGGAAATAGTTGTCAATGAATTGAATTGGGATCAAAGACCTCTCATATTTGTATGCAAAATGTATGTTTATGGTAGACATGATGTGTGTCTGCTTCATTAGGCAGTATCTTTTGTTTTTGTTGTTTTCTCCGTTTCAGTTGTGCCGACTTTTTATTTTTGCAAATCTGCCCTCAAAGGTGCCGTCCCCTTTGTAATTTTACCCAAAAAAGAATGTTTATTTTGTTTTTTTTTCTTTACCAGCAATGGATATGTTCTTTTGTTTTTTTCTTTACCAGCATGGATATGTTTTTTTGTTTTTTTCTTTACCAGCAACAGATAGATGTAAGCTTTTCTGCAAAATCACTGTGATTTCATAAAGTTGGCTTGTGTGTCATTAGTCCTTTAACACATCTGATTTATGTGAATTTTTCTTCAATTAAGGATGTATTGGCAGTAAGAATTGTTTTACGACAAATTGTTGAAAAAAATTGGGCAGAGATATTTCAGATTATATGTAGTGGAATATCAGTATTGAATTACTTGGACACGGATAGATGTTTCACCATATGGATCCTTTAGGGTCTATTTCCAAGTTAATTTTTGGTGCGAAATAAGGGAAGGGAAAGTTTATGAACCATAAAATGCATTTATGAGATGGTTCCTAAGCCTTCCTTTCCCTCCAAAAAAACAATTCGCAAACAGCCTCTTAGGGCTTGTTTGTGAATTGGGTTTTGGATGAGAAGGAAGGAAAAAGAAAGCTTTCAGAGCCATAAAATACACTTGTTATGGCTCTGAAGTTCCCCATTTCTTTTTATTCCCCTCCAAAACTCAACTCACAAATGAACCCTTAGAGTAGTTTCTGACAAGGTGAATCAGATGTTCATTATTGCCCAAATTTGAGCTAGCTTCAATTACATTTCCTTCTACTGATTAGTTGAAAAAGTTACTCTGTCGTTCCTATTTATTTGTTCATTAGAAGAAAACACAAATTAAGAAATGCAATAAACTTGCTGATCTGCATTACCTTCTTTCCACTAGTTAAGTAAACTAAGAGAGTATTAATTACGAGTAAATTTAGAAACTGGTAATTAGTACTTCCTTGAACTTCTAAATTAGACAGATAATTAGGAACAATCCCCCTCAAATGAGACAGATAAATAGGAATCCAGAGTGCAACTTGTCACTTCTTTTAAGGAAGTGCATGATGTTTAACATGTTGTATGTAAATATGCCTACATTGGGTTCTAGCTAGTAAGTGTCTAAAATAAATCTGATGTCCATCTTGAATATTTACATTTTATTTCGAATGTTACTCTTGTAGCTTCAACACTGGAATCTGGAAGCTGTCATGCTCCTCTTGACGAACATTTGGCTCTGAAGGTGAAAGCATGATGCTTTTTCTCTGTTTTAATTAATTTAAGCTGATTTAGTTTAGTGATGTTAAATATTTCTATTGTAGTAAGCAAAGCATCAAGAAATGGTAATTATAACTCGGTTTGTTACTTGTCTAAGCAGCTATATGTCATTATCTTACTTGAATCAATAAATTTGCAGAATAAATCGCAAGACATTGGGCCACGTTTAAGTGGACGCTCTATATATCTTGTTGGTCAGTTTCTTGGTTGAAAGTCTGTGATTACATGGTATAAGTTGAAATCATAATTACTTTGGATTTAGCATTCGAAATACTTTAAATCTGACATGCAGGAATGATGGGCTCTGGAAAGACAACTGTGGGGAAGGTTTTGTCACAAGTGCTTGGATATTCTTTTTGCGATTGGTTAGTATGGTAGTTTATTTTCTTCTTTTCTTTAAGAAAAAATTGAGCCTTCAAGCAAGTAAATCATGCATCATTTGAATATCCATTAAACTAGTAGAATATAAAAAGAGTGAACCCTGGCTATAAAGCCACTTAATAATTTATCTGTGGTCTGATTTACTTCAACAATTTGATATTAGAGGAATCTATGGAGATGGAACAAAGGCATATTTGTTTGATTGTATCCTATTGAAGAAAACAAGGAAGGTCTCAATTAAAGCTAGTGTACAAGATTTCTGATTGAGATCATTTTATACAGAGTACATGTATTTGTCTTTTACAATACACATGCTCTATTTCATGCCACATTTGAGTTTCTGCTGAATATTCTTCTGTATGTTTTGAACTTGTGGGTGCTTTAGTGACTCATTGATAGAGGAAGAGGTTGGTGGAAAATCTGTAGCTGATATATTCAAGCACCATGGAGAAGCTTTCTTTCGTGATAAGGAGGTCTGTTGAAAAGAACTATGTTTTCAATTGTGTATTCCTGTTAAGTTGTTTTAAACTTTTAGATATCCCTGTCTCTATAATTGAATCCAGTCTCCTCATCTCATCTATCTTTATATTTTAAGGTGTCATAGGAAATGCAGGACAAATGTCTTACATTTCAGGTTCTTTTGTAAAAATATGTGAATAATATATTACCCCAAGCAATTTGGACTACTGCAAATAAATTTTCTATTGTTGAGTCCATGAACAAATTGCCAATGTATAGTCGAGGATCTCCCTTAAGAGCATGGCTTTTACGAGTGGGTTTTCCTCTAGATTAAGTGGTATCGGAGAGCCTAGTTTGTCTTTCCTTCGGTGTTGGGCTTAAGTCGCATATTAGCTGGGTGTGAGGCACATGGATCCCATTTTTAGTGGAGGCATGAACCTGTTATCAGCCTGCCTTTTCTTATGTCTGGTTCTCATGTACATTATCCACTGTGTTTGAACTAACTTTTTTTTAATAAAATCATCAAGGTTCGACGCTCTACCTTCTAAAAACAAATCAATCTCTCAGAAGGTGTAGAGGGCAGGTATTGATTGTAAACCTGTATGTCAATGAACATGGTCACAAGAGCCCTTTATGCAGCAAGAATTAATTGTCAATGTCACTTAGTGGCCAGCAGTACCGGAATTGTTGCTTGGTACTTACTCATGTTTAGAGAACACTGGCTATGCCACAAGCTCCCACATGGAAGTGGAGTTATAACCTAATCCTTGTCCCTGATAACAAACATATACTTATTCTTTTGAGTTCTACAGTGAGATTGGTCTCAAACAGTATGCTGGGATATATGGTGCAATGGTTTGTTTTTGACAAAACTGTGCTAGGTTTAATGTTTGGTTCTTTGGTAAAATAATTCATTATAACTTATAGGCTCTGGAATTTGATGTCAATAAAAGTAGATTACTTAATATCTGATGATAATGGCATAACCTAACAAGCCACTACATCATCTCTCAATTACTATTCTTCTGTTCTACTATAATTTGCTTTCCTTGTTAGTTCTTTTAACACATTCACCGTTCCTTTTCCTTACTTATTGTACTGGTTCAGACTGAGGCATTGCACAAGCTGTCCTTGATGCATAGACTTGTTATTTCTACTGGTGGAGGTGCTGTTACGAGGCCCGCCAATTGGTATAATAATTAGCGTACTACTGAGAAATGTCTGGCCTGACCTTTTCATTATTAACATAAATGTCCTTGTATGTGGGTTGCTAGGAAATATATGCACAAAGGGGTTAGTGTTTGGTTGGATGTACCGGTGGAAGCCTTGGCACAGAGAATTGCAGCTGTAGGAACAAATTCTCGCCCCCTTCTACATAATGAAGCAGGAGATGCTTACACACAGGTAAATTATTTATTTTCCATTACACTTGTATTTTTGTTTAGTTAACATAACCATTAATCACTAATAATTAAAGCCACTAATTGGGAGCAATTTATCTTAACAGGAATTTGTATCATAATTATTTGTATACTAAATATGTTGACCCTTTGGAATTCACCTGCAGACTTTCATGCGATTGTCTGCTCTTTTTGAAGAGAGGAGTGAAGCATATGCCAATGCTAATACCAGGGTTTCATTAGAAAGTATGTTCAAAAATCTTTGTTTCTGGTTTTGTTAAGAATCTGTGGATTTGTATTTATTAGGTCTCCTTGGTGTGACTTCTTAAGTTTATATTGGTGTGACTTCATAAGTTAATAGGTTTTGCCCTAATGTCTGTAACAATAAGTGTTTCAAACTTTACCATAATAAAGCATCAAAATTCATGTTATTGTATAGACCCTCCCCCAACCTCGCGCCAAAGAAAGGAGGTTCCATGCTTCCATTGCATTGCAATCTTTTGTGAAGCTCAAGACACATTGTTCATCCATGTTGTATGTATACCTTCCCAGCTAACAATAAAAATGCAATTTCTAATACTTTCCTGTTTTGTGCAGACATAGCAGCAAAACTGGGGCAAAAAGATGTTTCCAATTTGTCTCCAACTACCATTGCAATTGAGGTCTTCATCAATTTCTGTCACATGCTCTTCTAACTCCATTTCAGTTTATCTAATCTTGGCCAAGTGAAACATTCATGGGCACTATAGTTGAATTTAAATTTAATGTGGATTATACTTCTCTAATTTATATGCCTATGTATCTTGCAGGCACTAGAACAAATTGAAGGCTTTGTGAAGGGTGAAGATGGCTGTTATGCAGGATCCTAGTACAAACTTTACTGCAAGCATGTTTTCATTGTTTTTATTTTTCACATCAATTTGCAATTAAGGTGTTGATATTGTGAAATTTCATTTTTTTTCCGGATTCTTGGAATAAAAAATAATGAATCATAGCACATTTTATGAATAATTTGTGTTAGCAATTTTGCCTAATCTCACAAGTAATAGAAACTGTATTTAATTTAATTGTTTTGTTTATTGTTAATGTACATATAAGGCTATATGAGATGATGTTGACATCTGAGTTTGGATCAATTTTATGTATAACTTACTTCCTCTAAGGTTTGTGTTGTAAACTGACCCTAGTCTATTTTTAATGTGAGAAACAATAATAAGTGTTTCATTATTTCACTAGTATCCTAAATGTCATGATTCACCTTTGATGTTTTTTGTTTGGGTAAATCAACAATTTTGATTGTGTAAATGCATTATAAGCATGTCTGTTTGCTACACTTTTGTTGTGTAGTCCTTACTTTATTGAATTGAGTAGAGTGTGGTCTTCATCTTAATTTGAACAGGTTGCATTGGTTACCTTCATTTCAACAATAATTTAATTGTACATTCGAATTGTTTTTAAACATCCATTATAATCCAATCTAATCATTTGACACTATGTGAACACCCATTTTTGTCCGGCTCATAAAATGTCCAACACTAGTTTTTTTTTAATATATATTATTAAAAAATGAAAATTTTAATTTATTTTGAAAATAATTAAATAATAAAACAAAAAGTGAAAAAGGAATAGTTGTTAACTAGATTAAGAGAGTGGAAAGAGGTTCCCACATTTTGAGCATAAGTGGGTTGAGGGGTTTTTCTACTAAGTAGTCGTTACACCTTGATAAAAAAGATGAAAGAGAAGTGGGTACCAGATTGCAATAGTGAATGGCAATTTGTGATGGTGAAGAGAAGTTACCTAATTTTTAGGGGGTGGTTTATGGTTTTTTAGGTTAGAAAGAGAACACTATAGAAGAAGGAGAGAGGGAAGCAATTACGAAAGAAAAAAAAGTGTCCATTCTCTCTCCCCATAGTGCAGCCTCAGAGTCACACTTTCCTTACATACCTACGTCTCTCTATATCACCACATCTTATAATTAAACTCTATTTTCCAACAACCTAAAAAACAAACCACTACAATAATATAACATTCTAAACTTCTTCAAGGTCTACTTTTGGAATATATGCAAAATCAGTTGTTGTTTATTTGAACTCGGTGGATTCATTTAAGAAGATGATTCTCTACACATGAAGGCATTAAATAAACCTAAGGTCGTTGTTTCATCTCACAACTACCAACACGTTCCCTAAGTAGAGGATCTCGACAACCCAATATTGTCGTGACCAAAGCCAATTTCTTTATAGCTTCTTCATGAGATAACCAGGTTGGGTGTTGGGAGATAATGAAGAATGGGACTATTCCGAATAGTACACCGAAGGCCTCAATTTCTCATGACCAACCGGTTTTAATCGTTGCATGCTGGTTATCCCAACCAATCTCATTAACAGTGTCCCTCACTCTCAACATTACCTGGTGGTTGTATATGGATTAATGTCCTTTATAAAGGGTTAAAATGTTCCAATTCCTTCTTGACTAACAAGGGTGCCGCTGAACATGCTGGAACCTCTCTTAGACAAAGAATACAAGATGAATATCATGAAGTTGTGGAGAGAAGAGTTATTAAAAGTTGTGGGGTATATTCTATGCTGCAAAAAAAAATATGGATGGTGGCTTGGGTTGCACATCTAATGGAAAATCTCATGTTTTTTATTTCATTGGTGTGGCATTCCAATCTCTACCAATGACCCCCCTCACAGAGATTTTGTAAGAGGAGGATGTGAGATCAACATGTGGTGTTATCCTTACTTCCTTAGACAATTTGGGCTGCTAAAGAAAATGGACACAACGAATTTGCTTTAGGAGCATATTCATTAGTTTGGGTTTGATGTTGGGCAAGTTGAAGACACCATTTTACAATTAGTGGTACCAATTCGATGCCTTAGTCACTCAACTTCCGCATGTCTTTGATCAAGCGGACATAAAGTTAACACAAGTGGCGAAAGAAACTCCTCATACATGATGTGTATCCAACAAAGTAAACAGTTCATAATATGAGTGCATGGAACATAGCTTGTGGCTCAACCACACAAAAAATGTGGAGTCCATATGATACAAGCTCCTTCATGTTGGACGTGTTACCATTGATTCAAAGAAGCTTCATGGATGCAGCTAATCTCACACTGCGTCTCATTTCCTAGTCACCTTGGATACATACTTGTCGGGGTTCTTTATGTTCAGTTGGAGAGCATCGGTTTAGGCTCAGACTCGCTCCCTATTCTCCTAAGGGTTCTTACCTATGTAGTGAAGTGGCCTATAACCTCTAACTTTTTCTTCCTTATTGCCGTAACCACCATCTCTTTTGTTTACTTTTCATTTCCTTTATATCTTATTTTAATCATTGTTTGTCAATTGTGTTACTCAACAAAATGGAGCCCCTTTAATTAATTTGTTTCAATATCAGGTACGTTTTCTCAATTAGAAAGGACTACCCACTGTTTTCATTCATTTACAAAAGTAAAGGGATTATTAAAATGATTTCATTAATAACAATATTTTTAAAATTATTTGTTTTACTTAATAATGGATAATAAAGTATTTTAATTGAGATTCGATAACGAGATGATAACTCATGTCATATCTTTCTTTTCCTTTGAGTCGAGAAGTGGTTGCGATCACTAACATCGCCTCTATTATTTATAGAAGCCGGAAGGCAGTAAGTGGTCAATGTTGGTTCTTCGCCTATTAATTAGTTTATGAACTACAAATTACAATTTCCAATTTCCAATCCTTTTCTTCTTCATAAAAAAGACTGTATGATTCAAGCTTGTTAAAGATATTTGACTTTCCCATTTTCACAAAATCTGTTGTGGACAAATTCTCCTGATACTTCAGAACATTTTTAGGAAGAAAAAATCATGATTTGCTCATTCCTGGAAATATTTTATTTGTGGGATGTCGTTGAGAATTAAGAATTCTAATTTGTTTCAATCTTGTAAATCAAAAGCATGTTAATAGAAAAACAAAATTTTCCAACGAGAATAAAGTCAATAAGTATTGTCGAGTTTCAGTGAAAAATAATTCCCATTCAGACAAGAACACATTTGATTTCTTATTTTGAAATGGGTGTATAAATTTCTTTTTATACTACCAAGGATATCCCTAACCCTTTTGGTAAGTAACTAATCTCTTTCGGCGTACGTAGTTATCTCTTGCTACATAAATTTGATATACAATATACAAATCTGATGATAATAATAATGAAAGTTCTTTAATATGATAATACACAATCTAATTGTTTATTCATTGGAGATATAGTTATACATAGGTTCAACATCCAACTATGAACCAGTGCATGAAGCACATCATTTATTTCTATTAATTCTTTTTCATCACAATAGCAGCATCTTTTGCTGTTTTTTCATCTACGTATGCATATGTTACATTTTACTCTAACTATGTCTACTACTTTTACACACAATAAAGCTGCAAAGCATTATATCTGTCTTGGTCTCTCTCAAACATTAAGTGATAGTGCATCATAGCTCGTCGGACCAATCACTAGGCTCACTTTCATAGAACAAACCATCAACAATTTGATCGATAACAGAATCGATGAATGAGTTGCAGCTGATGGTGAAGATTCGACCAACTTTGTTTCGGGCACTGGAGAACCAAGCAAAGAGGGCAGCACAAGTCACAGCACCCAAACACACTGCACCTGCCTCTGTGATTCCTTCAATATCCAACTTCCTGAACACTGAGTTTCCTGTCACCAATTCCACGGTTACAGTGGCTGCAAATACCATCTGCACCAAAGCCAAAGTCATTAACTTAATATGTGATAAAAACAAAAACAAAACATCCAACACCTTATCTATATCTTCAAATAGGAAAAAAAACAGTTACTAATAGGGCTAAATCATGTTACTGTCAAGTTTTTCTTTAAACACAAGGCAAATTATGAAGGCATCAAAACAAGTAGTTAGTTATAGATTAATAATAACTTGATTCAATTAGCTAATTGGTATTCAGCATAGTACTACACTACTACTTATAAATAGTTTAATAAGTTAGTGTAAAGTTGTTTTTAATGATTCATACAACCCATGTGCCACTTTTAAGATAGTTATTGTAAAAGGGTCAAAATGTTTTTACACCAGAGGGGGAAAACATCATTAATAGTAAAATAAAAAGTGCATGACAATTTGATATGTATAATTTATTTCTTTACCTTAAAGAGGCACTAACACAGAATGAGACAGGAAGGGTGAACTTTGTAGTTTTCAACTTGTAAGACAATCAGATTTACTATTAATCGTATTTTTATATGGTTCTCAAACAATAATTGCCCACATATAACACCTACCAGATAAAAATCTTAATGAAAATCTGGTTCGTTTCATAAGGAATTCGGAAAAGACCACGAATTGGTATGCAAGAATATATTCGCAATTCTCTACCGAAGTGAGAGAATTGTACGTCAGTGCTGATTAGGTGAGACCTTACACTACTAGACTAATGATTTGAAAAATGTTACCATGGCAAGACGACCAGAGATGATTTCAAAATCATGGCTTTTCTTAGAGCTATCAATATACTGAGACAAGGTGGCAAAGAATGATGAAACATCATGATGCATGGCTTCATCCTTTCGAGTTTTGATAACTCCGATTCGATCAGAAGCGTATGATCTGAGAGTACATAGCCTCGGCTGCAAAACTATGTTGCTACCTTCTCCTTGAACCGGTTTGGTTTTCAAAATTGATACCTGATCCGAACCCGAACCCGAACCACCAGGTTCCCTAGACTGAACCGCTGGTTTTCCCAACCGCAGGTCGCAGTGCACTACACGCGCTGCAGATGCCATGATGGGAGGGAAAGAGTGTATTGAATGAATGGTTAGGTGTGAAATGGTTTGTTTGTTTGGTAACTAATTTGAAAAGACAAAAGAGTGGTGAGCATAGACAATACGTAGTGCATAAGCCTGCCAGATACATTCATCAATTATGTGCTCTTTCCATCTATAGCCACTCATCTATTTTTATCAAAACTCATCTTCTGTGTCAAAAAATGTATCACTTCATGTGTCATTTTTATTAATACAAAATTTTTAAAAGTGGGAATCCACTTACTATAAGAGTAGTTTTTTTAAATTTATTATTTTCATCCTAACCATCAATTCTAGAGAAATTTAATGGTTTAAATTTATTCACTAATTCAAATCATTAAATTTCCCTAGATTTAATGGTTATGAATTCAGTGGATCCCCTTCGAATATTTAATTATTACACTTTTAACTGTTCCCTTAGACGTTGGGATCTTGACTTAATCCACAATCATTTCATATGAGATGAGAAACAAAGGATTGACTTTGGAAGAATGGATAAGAATGAGGTAAATAGGGATGAAGTCTTGAGTTTTGGGGTCATAATAACTATAAAGTTTACCCCCAGAAAGAAGAAATTTGGATTCACTCTGTAAGTCTGTAGTATGTATCTCCATGTGTTGTGCAATGACTCATATTTCTAGATAACAGCAATACAAGTTATGGGCTTGGGCTGATGTAAAGGGGTTAGGGTAGAGGGATATATATATTGATGTTATGTAAACCTATTGTAACAAGGAGAAGAATAGTAAAACACTAATCCTTATTCTCTAATAATATATAGTGGTAGCCGCTCAACGCTCCCGGGGACGTAGGCACAATTGGCCGAACCTCGTTACTAAATCTCTTGTGTTATTCTCTTGTCTCTATACTCTTTACTATTTGATTGTTCGCTTGTTCCCAACAATTGGTATCATATGGCTCTTAACCCAGGTGCCAAATTCGAGGTGGGGAAGTTCGATGGAACTGGTAATTTCGGATTGTGGCAAAGGAGGGTTAAGGATGTGTTGGCTCAACAAGGTCTA
>NC_032009.1:33463918-33464851 GCF_001865875.1 Lupinus angustifolius | reverse complement strand
TGACTTGTAGAAACTTGATGTGAAGGTTAATGATGAGGACAAAACAATAATATTACTGTGTTCTTTGTCAAATTCCTATGAACACTTGGTGACAACATTGACGTACGGGAAAGACTCAATCAAACTGGATGAGATCACATCTGCACTTCTGTCCCACACTCAAAGAAGACAGAATGTAGGTGAAGGGTCTCAGGGTGATGGTCTGTATGTGAAAGGGAGCCAAGTGCGTGGGAGGAGACAAGGCAGAGGAGGTCCTGCCAAAGGGAAAAGACCAACTTCCAGGGGCATTATAAAAAGGATTGTCCCAATGAATGAAGTCCTAGCAAGCCTGTAACGCCCCGAAAAATACTTCTAAAAAACATTGCAGAAAAATGGGTAAATTTTTTTTTTGAATTGGTGATATAAAATTGTTTCCTTTTAAAAACCTTTCCTTTTCACTTTAAGTAACTCAAATGCGGAAAATCAACTTATCGTTATCGAATGATAACTTAACCTGATTCACAATTTCCTGAATAACACAATTCATATACATGGTTAAGTTATCTTTAGTTCATACAAACTAAGTCAACAAAGGCGGAAACTACATCGCCACTAACATAATCAAAATCCAAAAAGAAATGGCGAAAATATTAATCATCGCCAACAGACACTAAACAAAGACATGAACAACTGAAGCCGTCCTTGTTTTCAAAAGTCCCAAAATGATAAGCAACTCCTAGTGGCTCGCTCCAAGATTAGGGTACTTCCTCTCCTCAATTCCTCATGCCCCCTTCTAGAACATCACGGATGGGTAGCTCCAAATCTGAGCAAAGCTGTCTATCTGACGAACACACGTTCGAAAAGCAAGCAATAGAAAAGAAGAGAAATAGAGAGAGTAAGACATCTAATGAACATAAATTCATTGACGGCGTGGACTTACTCAGAATATTACAC
>NC_032009.1:33463352-33463818 GCF_001865875.1 Lupinus angustifolius | reverse complement strand
TATCACGTATCCTTTTCTGGGCATCGCCCTAAATCATACATCCTTCTCATAATACTTTCTTTAAAATTAATTTTCGAGTTTGACTATTTAATTCCAACACCTTGAATACTTTACTTTTTAATTCAATTACGGTGTTATACCAAAGTAGTTTATATCACCTACTCATACTAGGGTTATTACATAATCAAACAATCAATCCAAATAGTCAAACACAATCACTGTCTCTCGCCCAAGTGAGGACCCTTCGCTCAAGCGAAAATTCAATCAACAATACCATTTTAAAACTGGGCATCTCTCGCTCAAGCGAGGCCTTCTCGCCCAAGCGACAATTCATCTCTAAATCTCAATTAAACTTAAGTCTTCCTCGCCCAAGCGAGACATCTTAAAATCCTGAATTTTTTTTTTTTTTAATTTTTTTTTCCCGAAGTGAAACTTTTGCTCGCCCGGGCGAGGGATGTCCAGAATT
>NC_032009.1:33462830-33463252 GCF_001865875.1 Lupinus angustifolius | reverse complement strand
ACATACTTAAATCTCATCAACATCCATTGGTTGAATGTTGAGAGATCAAGGTTTGAAGATGGAAGAAGAAAGTGAGAAAATGAGAGGAAAATGAAGAGAGTGATTACCTCTTCTTTGAAAATGCTAAAGTGATAGAGTGAAGTGGAGAGTGTGAGAGTTTAAGGGGATAGGGAAATCTGATTTCCCTCCTAGGCAATCATGAAGATCTCCTAGGGTGGCTAATGGTGAGATTGAGTGATGTGAGGTTTACTTTATGGAAGTTAACTTTCGCATCCCAATGCGAAATGACCCCTCATAGATACGTGCGTTAATCATGCTCGAGTATCATCGGCTAATACTCGATCGGATATTATAAATCGCCCGATCGTAATATCCGATTAGAATTTCGGATTTCGGCATTCCGAGTGAAAAATATTTAGAAA